>NW_027649908.1:0-262500 GCF_965287045.1 Carcharhinus amblyrhynchos | reverse complement strand
CCTACACCCACCCTGCCCCGTGTGTCTGTGAGTGGAACCCCGAACTTAGCCAGATTCAGGGGAGAATAGTGTCAATTTGGTAAACCAATCAGCCTAAGAACACATCTTTGGGGTGTGGGAGGAAACCGGAGCGCCCGGAGGAAACCCACGCAACCACAGGGAGAATGCGCAAACTCCCACAGACACAGGCCCAAATCCATGTATCTGCACAGCTAGCAGTGATAGTCACTGAGCTGTTGTGGCGCCCATCTACCAGTCCAGGATCAAGCACACACACCGACACGAAGTACTAGGCCACTCCCGGAACTTCCAAGAGCAGCCCACGCACGACCCACTGTCTGCGTGCCCCTCGTTTGACAACGAGGTGGACCCACACTGTGGAATAAAAAGACAAAAACATTAACATATAAAACTACATTTCCGGTGTGGTCCCGAGGCTCTGACCCTATTTAATACCCTCTACTATAACCCTCCATCCTTGTTTCGCTCATGTGTCTATCTAAGTAAACCTTAAACAAGTCCAATGTGCCTGCCTCCACCACCCTACTCAGTAGCGCGTTCCATACCCCCATACTCCCTGTCTGTGTCTCTCTCTCTGTCTGTCACTTTCTTTCCCTCTCTCTTTCCCTCACTCTGTCTCTCCCTCTGTTAATCTCTCACTCTCTCTGTCTCTGTCTCTTTGTCTGACTCTGCCTCTCACTCTGTCTCTCTCTCTCGTCTCTCAATCTCTCTATCTCCTCTCTCACTCTCTCTCTCTGTCTCTCTCTCTCAATCTCTCTATCTCCTCTCTCACTCTCTCTTTCTGTCTCTCTCTCTCAATCTCTCTATCTCCTCTCTCACTCTCTCTCTCTGTCTCTCTCTCTCAATCTCTCTATCTCCTCTCTCACTCTCTCTCTCTGTCTCTCTCTCTCAATCTCTCTATCTCCTCTCTCACTCTCTCTCTCTGTCTCTCTCTCTCAATCTCTCTATCTCCTCTCTCACTCTCTATGTCTGTCTCTCTCTCTCAATCTCTCTATCTCCTCTCTCACTCTCTCTCTCTGTCTCTCTCTCTCAATCTCTCTATCTCCTCTCTCACTCTCTATGTCTGTCTCTCTCACTCTCTGTCTCTCTCCCTCACTGTCTGTGTCTCTTACTCTCTGTCTCTCTCTCTCTCACTGTCTCTGTCTCTCTGTGTCTCTCTCTCCCTCTCTGTGACTCTCTATCTCACTCTCTGTATCTCTCTCTCTCCCTATCTACCTCTCTCAGCCTCTCTTTCTGTCTCTCCCTCTGTCTCTCTCTCTCACTCTCTCACTTTGTCTCTCTGTCTCTCTCTCTCACACACACACTCCCTGTCTCACTCTCTCTGTCTCTGTCTCTCTCTGTCTGTCTCTCTGTTTCTCACTTTCTCTCCCTCTCTCACACTCGCTCTCTGTCTCACTCTCTCTGTCTCTCTCTCTCTCTCTCGGTCTCTCTCTCTCTCTCTCTCTGTCTCTTCCCTTCCCTGTCCCTCTCTCTTTGTCACTCTCTCTCTCACTTTCTCTCTCTCCCTCTGTCTTCCTCTCTCATGTCTCAGAATCTCAGAGTCTCAGAGACCCTGCGTCTCAGTGTCTCAGAGTCTCTGCGTTTCTGCATCTCAGAGTCTCAGAGTCCCTGCGTCTCAGATTCTCTGCGTCCCAGAGGCTCTGCGTCACTGCGTCTCTTCGTCTCTGCATCTCAGAGGCTCTTTGTCTCTGCGCATCAGAGTCTCAGAGTCTCAGCGCCTCAGAATCTCTGCGTTTGAGCGTCTCGGAGTCCTTGCGTCACAGAGATTCTGCACATCAGAGTCTTTGCATCTCTGCGTCTCGGAATCTCAGTGTCTCAGAGTCTCTGCGTCTCAGAGTCTCTGCATCTCAGAGACTCTCCGTCTCAAAGTCTCTGCGTATCTGCTTCTCAGATTCTCTGTGTCTCTGTGTCTCAGAGTCTCTGCGTCTCAGAGTCTCTGCGTCTCAGAGTTTCTCTGTCTCTGCGTCTCTGTGTCTCAGAGTTTCTGCGTCTCAGCATCTCTGCGTCTCAGAGTCTCAGCGTCTCAGCTTCTCAGAGTCTCTGCGTCTCAGCGTCACTGCGTGTCTGCGTCTCAGAGTCTCTGCGTCTCAGAATCTCTGCATCTCAGAATCTCTGTGTCTCAGCGTCTCTGAGTCTCAGAATCTCTGCATCTCAGCGTCTCTGCCTCTCACAGTCTCTGCGTCTCTGCGTCTCAGCATCACTGCGTCTCAGAGGCTCTGCGCTTCAGCGTCTCAAAGTCTCTGCGTATCTGCTTCTCAGATTCTCTGTGTCTCTGTGTCTCAGAGTCTTTGCGTCTCAGATTCTCTGTGTCTCTGTGTCTCAGAGTCTCTGCGTCTCAGAGTCTCTGCGTCTGAGAGTCTCTACGAATCAGTTTCTCTGCGTCTCTGCGTCTCAAAGTCTCTGCGCCTCAGAGACTCGGAGTCTCAGCGTCTCAGAATCTCTGCGTCTCTATGTCTCAGAGTCTCTGCGTCTCGGCGTCTCTACGTCTCAGAGTCTCTGCGCCTCTGCGTCTCAGTGTCTCTGAGTCTCAGAGTCCCTGCATTTCAGCGTCTTTGCGTCTCCGAGTCTCTGCGTCTCAGCGTCAAAGAGTCTCAGTGTCTCAGTGTCTCAGAGCCTCAGCGTCTCTGTGTCTCTGTGTCTCCGTGACTCTGTGTCTCAGTGTCTCTGTGTCTCAGACTCTCAGAGTCTCAGAGTCTCAGTGTCTCTGTGTCTCTGCGTCTCAGTGTCTCAGAGTGTATGTGTCTCTGTGTCTCTGTGTCTCAGTGTCTCCGTGTCTCTGTGTCTCTGTGTCTCAGTGTCCCTGTGTCTCAGAGTCTCAGTTTCTCAGTGTCTCTGTGTCTCAGTGTCTCTGTGTCTCAGTGTCTCTGTGTCTCAGTGTCTCTGTGTCTCAGTGTCTCTGTGTCTCAGAGTATCAGTGTCTCAGTGTCTCAGTGTCTCTGTGTCTCAGAGTATCAGTGTCTCAGTGTCTCTGTGTCTCTGTGTCTAGGAGTGTCAGTGTCGCAGCGTCTCAGTGTCTCAGTGTCTCTGTATCTCTGTGCCTCAGAGTCTCAGTGTCTCAGATTCTCAGTGTCTCTGTGTCTAAGTGTCGCAGAGTCTCAGTGTCACAGTGTCTCAGTGTCTCAGTGTCTCAGTGTCGCTGTGTCTCAGTGTCTCAGAGTCTCAGTGTCTGTGTGTCTCGGTGTCTCAGAGACACAGTGTCTCTGTGTCTCAGTGTCTCAGAGTCTCTGTGTCTCAGTGTCTCAGAGTCTCTGTGTCTCATTGTCTCAGAGTCTCAGTGTCTCTGTGTGTCAGTGTCTCTGTGTCTCAGTGTCTCTGTGTCTCAGTGTCTCAGAGTGTCAGTGTCTCAGTGACTCTGTATCTCTGTGCCTCAGAGTCTCAGTGTCTCTGTGTCTCAACGTCTCAGAGTCTCAGTGTCTCAGTGTCGCAGGGTCTCAGTGTCTCAGTATCGCTGTGTCTCAGAGTCTCAGAGTCTCAGTGTCTGTGCGTCTCGGTGTCTCAGAGACACAGTGTCTCTGTGTCTCAGTGTCTCAGTGTGTCTGTGTCTCGGTGTTGTCAGAGACTCAGTGTCTCAGAGTCTCAGTCTCTCTGATTCTCAGTGTCTCTGTGTCTCTGTGTCTCAGAGTCTCAGAGTCTCAGAGTCTCAGTGTCTCTGCATCCCTATGTCTCAGTGTCTCAGTGTCTCTGCGTCTCATTGTCTCTGTGTCTCTGTGTCTCAGTGTCTCAGAGTCTCAGTGTCATTGTGTCTCTGTGTCCCTGTGTTTCAGAGTCTCAGTGTCTCAGAGTATCAGTGTCTCTGTGTCTCAGTGTCTCTGCGTCTCAGTGTCTCAGAGTCTCAATGTCTCTGTGCCTCAGAGTCTCAGTGTCTCTGTGTCTCAGTGTCTCAGAGACTCAGTGCCTCAGTGTCTCTGTGTTTCTGTGTCATAGTGTCTCTGTGTCTCAGTGTCTCAGAGACTAAGTGTCTCAGTGTCTCAGAGTCTCAGTGTCTCTGTGTCTCTGTGCCTCAGTGTCTCTGTGTCTCAGTGTCTTTGTTTCTGTGCCTCAGTGCCTCAGAGTCTTAGTGAATCAGTTTCTCAGAGTCTCAGTGTCTCTGTGTCTCAGAGTCTCAGAGTCTCAGAGTCTAAGAGTCTCTGTGTCTCTGTGTCTCAGTGTCTCAGAGTCTCAGTGTCTCTGTGTCTCAGTGTCTCAGAGTCTCAGTGCCTCTGTGTCTCAGTGTCTCAGTGTTTCTGTGTCTCAGTGTCTCTGTGTCCCTGTGTCTCAGTGTCTCAGTTTCTCAGTGTCTCTGTGTCTCTGTGTCTCAGAGTCTCTGTGTCTCAGTGTCTCAGAGTGTCAGTGTATCAGTGACTCTGTATCTCTGTGTCTCAGAGTCTCAGTGTCTCTGTGTCTCAGTGTCTCAGAGTCTCAGTGTCTCAGTGTCTGTGTGTCTCTGTGTCTCAGAGACTCAGTGTCTCAGTGTCTCAGTGTCTATGTGTCTCAGTGTCTCAGAGTCTCAGTGTCTCAGTGTCTCAGTGTCGCAATGTCTCAGTGTCTCAGAGTCTCAGTGTCTCTGTGTCTCGGTGTTGTCAGAGACTCAGTGTCTCTTTGTCTCTGTGTCTCTGTGTCTCAGTGTCTCAGAGTCTCAATGTCTCTGATCATCAGTGTCTCTGTGTCTCGGTGTACCTGTGTCTCAGAGTCTCAGAGTCTCAGTGTCTCTGTGTATCATTGTCTCTGTGTCTCTGTGTCTCAGCGTCTCAGTGGCTCTGAGTCTCAGTGTCTCTGTGTCTCAGTGTCTCTGTTTCTCTGTGTCTCAGTGTCTCTGCGTCTCAGTGTCTCAGAGTCTCAATGTCTCTGTGCCTCAGTGTCTCAGTGTCTCAGAGTCTCAGTGTCTCAGAGTCTCAGTGTCTCTGTTTCTCTGTGTCTCAGTGTCTCTGCGTCTCAGTGTCTCAGAGTCTCAATGTCTCTGTGCCTCAGTGTCTCAGTGTCTCAGAGTCTCTGTGTCTCTGTGTCTCACAGTCTCAGTGTCTCTGTGTCTCTGTGTCTCTGTGTCTCTGTGTTTCTGTGTCACAGTGTCTCTGTGTATCTGTGTCTCAGTGCCTCAGAGTCTCAGTGCCTCAGAGTCTCAGTGTCTCAGTGTCTCAGTGTCTCAGAGTCTCAGTGTCACTGTGCCTCTGTTTCTCTATGTCTCAAAGTCTCAGTGTCTCAGAGTCTGAGCGTCTCTGCGTCTCGGGGTCACAGTGTCTCTGAGTCTCAGTGTCTTAGAGTCTCATTGTCTCAGAGTCTCAGTTTCTCTGAGTCTCAGTGTCTCAGAGACTCAGTGTCTCAGAGTCTCAGTGTCTCAGTGTCTCAGTGTCCCTGTGTCTCAGTGTCTCTGTATCCCTGTGTTTCAGAGTCTCAGTGTCTCAGTGTCTCAGAGCCTCAGCGTCTCTGTGTCTCTGTGTCTCTGTTTCTCAGTGTCTCAGTGTCTCTGTGTCTCAGACTCTCAGAGTCTCACAGTCTCAGTGTCTCTGTGTCTCTGTGTCTCCGTGTCTCAGAGTCTCTGTGTCTCTGTGTCTCTGTGTCTCAGTGTCTCAGAGTCTCAGTGTCTCAGGGACTCATTTTCTCTGTGTCTCAGTGTCTCAGAGTCTCAGTGTCTCTGTGTCTCAGTGTCTCAGAGTCTCAGAGTCTCTGTGTCTCAGTGTCTCAGAGTCTCAGAGCCTCTGTGTCTCTGTGTCTCAGTGTCTCAGAGTCTCAGTGCCTCTGTGTCTCAGTGTCTCAGAGTCTCAGTGTCTCTGTGTCTCAGTGTCTCAGAATCTCAGTGTCTCAGTGTCTCAGAGTCTCAGTGTCTCAGTGTCTCTGTGTCTCGGTGTCTCAGAGTCTCTGTGTCTCTGTGTCTCTGTGTCTCAGTGTCTCAGAGTCTCAGTGTCTCAGTGTCTCAGTGTCTCTGTGTCTCAGTGTCGCAGAGTCTCAGTGTCTCAGAGTCTCAGTTTCTCAGTGTCTCAGAGTCTCAGTGTTTCTGTGTCTCAGGGTGTCAGTGTCTCTGGGTCTCAGTGTCTCAGAGTCTCAGTGCCTCTGTGTCTCTGTGTCTCAGTGTCTCAGAGTCTCAGTGCCTCTGTGTCTCTGTGTCTCAGTGTCTCAGAGTCTCAGTGTCTCTGTGTCTCAGTGTCTCAGAATCTCAGTGTCTCAGAGTCTCAGTGTCTCAGTGTCTCTGTGTCTCGGTGTCTCAGAGTCTCTGTGTCTCTGTGTCTCTGTGTCTCAGTGTCTCAGAGTCTCAGAGTCTCAGTGTCTCAGTGTCTCTGTGTCTCGGTGTCTCTGTGTCTCAGTGTCTCAGAGTCTCAGTGTCTCAGGGACTCATTTTCTCTGTGTCTCAGTGTCTCAGAGTCTCAGTGTCTCTGTGTCTCAGTGTCTCAGAGTCTCAGAGTCTCTGTGTCTCAGTGTCTCAGAGTCTCAGAGCCTCTGTGTCTCTGTGTCTCAGTGTCTCAGAGTCTCAGTGCCTCTGTGTCTCAGTGTCTCAGAGTCTCAGTGTCTCTGTGTCTCAGTGTCTCAGAATCTCAGTGTCTCAGTGTCTCAGAGTCTCAGTGTCTCAGTGTCTCTGTGTCTCGGTGTCTCAGAGTCTCTGTGTCTCTGTGTCTCAGTGTCTCAGTGTCTCAGTGTCTCAGTGTCTCTGTGTCTCAGTGTCGCAGAGTCTCAGTGTCTCAGAGTCTCAGTTTCTCAGTGTCTCAGAGTCTCAGTGTTTCTGTGTCTCAGGGTGTCAGTGTCTCTGGGTCTCAGTGTCTCAGAGTCTCAGTGCCTCTGTGTCTCTGTGTCTCAGTGTCTCAGAGTCTCAGTGCCTCTGTGTCTCTGTGTCTCAGTGTCTCAGAGTCTCAGTGTCTCTGTGTCTCAGTGTCTCAGAATCTCAGTGTCTCAGTGTCTCAGAGTCTCAGTGTCTCAGTGTCTCTGTGTCTCGGTGTCTCAGAGTCTCTGTATCTCTGTGTCTCAGTGTCTCAGTGTCTCTGTGTCTCAGTGTCTCAGAATCTCAGTGTCTCAGAGTCTCAGTGTCTCAGTGTCTCAGAGTCTCAGTGTCTCAGAGTCTCAGTGTTTCTGTGTCTCAGGGTGTCAGTGTCTCTGTGTCTCAGTGTCTCTGTGTCTCAGTGTCTCAAGTCTCTGTATCTCTGTGTCTCAGAGTCGCTGTGTCTCTGTGTCTCAGTGTCTCAGAGTCTCAGTGTCTCAGTGTCTGTGAGTCTCAGTGTCACTGTGCCTCTGTGTCTCTATGTCTCAGTGTCTCTCGGTCTCTGAGTCTCAGTGTCTCAGAGTCTCAGTGTCTTTGAGTCTCAGTGTCTCTGTGTCTCGGGGTCACAGTGTCTCTGAGTCTCAGTGTCTCAGAGTTTCATTGTCTCAGAGTCTCAGTGTCTCAGTGTCTCAGAGTCTCTGTTTCTCTGTGTCTCAATGTCTCTTTGTCCCTGTGTCTCAGTGTCTCTGTGTCTCAGTGTCTCTGAGTCTCAGTGTCTCAGAGTCTCAGTGTCTCTGTGTCTCAGTCTTTCTGTGTCTCTGTGTCTCAGTGTCTCTGTGTCTCTGTGTGTCAGAGTCTCTGTGTCATCGTGTCTCAGTGTCTCTGCGTCCCAGTGTCTCAGAGTCTCAATGTCTCAGTGTCTCAGTGTCTCTGTGTCTCTGTCTTTCAGTGTCTCTGTGTCTCCATGTCTCAGAGTGTCAGTGTCTCAGTGGCTCTGTGTCTCAGTGTCTCACAGTCTCAGTGTCTCAGTTCCTCAGTGACTCTTTATCTCAGTGTCTCTGTGTCTCAGTGTCTCTGTGTCTCAGTGTCTCAGAGTCTCAGTGTCTCGAGTAAAAGTGTTTCTGTGTCTCAGCATCTCAGTGTCTCTGTGTCTCAGTGTCTCAGAGTCTCAGTGTCTCTGTGTCTCTGTGTCTCAGTGTCTCAGAGTCTCAGTGTCTCTGTGTCTCTGTGTCTCAGTGCCTCAGTGTCTCTGCGTCTCAGTGTCTCAGAGTCTCAATGCCTCAGTGTCTCAGTGTCTCAGTGTCTCAGAGTCTCTGTGTATCTGTGTCTCTGTGTCTCAGTGTCTCAGAGTCTCAGTGCCTCTGTGTCTCTGTGTCTCAGTGTCTCAGAGTCTCAGTGCCTCTGTGTCTCAGTGTCTCAGAGTCTCAGTGTCTCTGTGTCTCAGTGTCTCAGAATCTCAGTGTCTCAGTGTCTCAGTGTCTCAGAGTCTCAGTGTTTCAGTGTCTCAGTGTCTCGGTGTCTCAGAGTCTCTGTGTCTCTGTGTCTCAGTGTCTCAGAGTCTCAGTGTCTCAGTGTCTCTTTGTCTCAGTGCCTCAGAGTCTCAGTGTCTCAGCGTCTCAGAGTCTCAGTTTCTCAGTGTCTCAGTGTCTCAGTGTTTCTGTGTCTCTGTGTCTCAGTGTCTCTGTGTCTCTGTGTCTCTGTGTTTCTGTGTCTCAGTGTCTCAGTGTCTCTGTGTCTCAAGTCTCTGTATCTCTGTGTCTCAGAGTCGCTGTGTCTCTGTGTCTCAGTGTCTCAGAGTCTCAGTGTCTCAGAGTCTGTGAGTCTCAGTGTCTCAGAGTCTCAGTGTCCCTGTGCCTCTGTGTCTCTATGTCTCAGAATCTCAGTGTCTCAGAGTCTCAGTGTCTCTATGTCTCGGGGTCACAGTGTCTCTGAGTCTAAGTGTCTCAGTTTCTCAGAGTCTCAGTGTCTCTGCATCCCTATGTCTCAGTGTCTCAGTGTTTCTGTGTCTCAGTGTCTCAGTGTCTCAGTATCTCAGAGTCACAGCGTCTCAGTGTCTCAGTGTCGCTGTGTCTCGGTGTTGTCAGAGACTCAGTGTCTCAGAGTCTCAGTGTCTCTGATTCTCAGTGTCTCTGTGTCTCTGTGTCTCAGTGTCTCTGTGTCTCAGAGTCTCAGTGTCATTGTGTCTCAGTGTCTCTGTGTCCCTGTGTTTCAGAGTCTCAGTGTCTCAGTGTCTCAGTGTCTCAGTGTCTCTGCGTCTCAGTGTCTCAGAGTCTCAGAGTCTCAATGTCTCTGTGCCTCAGAGTCTCAGTGTCTCTGTGTCTCAGTGTCTCAGAGTCTCAGTGTCTCTGATTCTCAGTGTCTCTGTGTCTCTGTGTCTCAGTGTCTCTGTGTCTCAGAGTCTCAGTGTCATTGTGTCTCAGTGTCTCTGTGTCCCTGTGTTTCAGAGTTTCAGTGTCTCAGTGTCTCAGTGTCTCTGCGTCTCAGTGTCTCAGAGTCTCAGAGTCTCAATGTCTCTGTGCCTCAGAGTCTCAGTGTCTCTGTGTCTCAGTGTCTCAGAGACTCAGTGCCTCAGTGTCTCAGTGTCTCTGTGTTTCTGTGTCACAGTGTCTCTGTGTCTCAGTGTCTCAGAGACTCAGTGTCTCATTGTCTCAGAGTCTCAGTGCCTCAGTGTCTCTGTGTCTCAGTGTCTTTGTTTCTGTGCCTCAGTGTCTCAGAGTCTTAGTGTATCAGTTTCTCAGAGTCTCAGTGTCTCAGTGTCTCTGAGTCTCAGAGTCTCAAAGTCTCAGTGTCTCAGTGTCTCTGTGTCTCAGTGTCTGAGAGTCTCAATGTCTCTGTGCCTCAGTGTCTCAGTGTCTCCGAGTCTCAGCGTCTCTGTGTCTCAGTGTCTCAGAGTCTCAGTGCCTCTGTGTCTCTGTGTCTCAGTGTCTCAGAGTCTCAGTGTCTCAGGGTCTCAGTTTCTCTGTGTCTCAGTGTCTCTGTGTCTCAGTGTCTCTGCGTCTCAGTGTCTCAGAGTCTCAATGCCTCAGTGTCTCAGTGTCTCAGTGTCTCAGAGTCTCAGTGTCTCAGTGTCTCAGAGTCTCAGTTTCTCAGTGTCTCAGAGTCTCAGTGCTTCTTTGTCTCAGTGTCTCTGTGTCTCTGGGTCTCTGTGTCTCAGTGTCTCTGTGTCTCAGTCTCTCAGAGTCGCTGTGTCTCTGTGTCTCAGTGTCTCAGCGTCTCAGTGTCTCAGTGTCTGTGAGTCTCAGTGTCACTGTGCCTCTGTGTCTCTATGTCTCAGAGTCTCAGTGTCTCTGTGTCTCGGGGTCACAGTGTCTCTGAGTCTCAGTGTCTCAGAGTCTCAGTGTCTCAGTGTCTCTGTGTCTCATGTCTCAGAGTCTCAGTGTCTCAGTTTCTCAGAGTCTCAGTGTCTCTGCATCCCTATGTCTCAGTGTCTCTGTGCCTCATTGTCTCGGTGTCTCTGTGTCTCATTGTCTCAGAGTCTCAGTGTCCCTGTGTCTCAGTGTCTCAGAGTCTCAGTTTCTCAGTTTCTCAGTGTCTCAGTGTCTCTGTGTCTCTGTGTCTCAGTGTCTCTGTGTCTCAGTGTCTCAGTGTCTCAGAGTCTCTGAGTCTGTGAGTCTCAGTGTCTCAGTGTCTCAAGTCTCTGTATCTCTGTGTCTCAGAGTCGCTGTGTCTCTGTGTCTCAGTGTCTCAGAGTCTCAGTGTCTCAGAGTCTGTGAGTCTCAGTGTCTCAGAGTCTCAGTGTCACTGTGCCTCTGTGTCTCTATGTCTCAGAATCTCAGTGTCTCAGAGTCTCAGTGTCTCTATGTCTCGGGGTCACAGTGTCTCTGAGTCTAAGTGTCTCAGTTTCTCAGAGTCTCAGTGTCTCTGCATCCCTATGTCTCAGTGTCTCAGTGTCTCTGTGTCTCATTGTCTCGGTGTTTCTGTGTCTCAGTGTCTCAGAGTCTCAGTGTCTCAGTGTCTCAGAGTCTCAGTGTCTCAGAGTCTCAGTGTCGCTGTGTCTCGGTGTTGTCAGAGACTCAGTGTCTCAGAGTCTCAGTTTCTCTGATTCTCAGTGTCTCTGTGTCTCTGTGTCTCTGTGTCTCAGTGTCTCTGTGTCTCAGAGTCTCAGAGTCTCAGTGTCATTGTGTCTCAGTGTCTCTGTGTCCCTGTGTTTCAGAGTCTCAGTGTCACAGTGTCTCAGTGTCTCTGCGTCTCAGTGTCTCAGAGTCTCAGAGTCTCAATGTCTCTGTGCCTCAGAGTCTCAGTGTCTCTGTGTCTCAGTGTCTCAGAGACTCAGTGCCTCAGTGTCTCAGTGTCTCTGTGTTTCTGTGTCACAGTGTCTCTGTGTCTCAGAGTCTCAGAGTCTCAATGACTCTGTGCCTCAGAGTCTCAGTGTCTCTGTCTCTCAGTGTCTCAGAGACTCAGTGCCTCAGTGTCTCAGTGTCTCTGTGTTTCTGTGTCACAGTGTCTCTGTGTCTCAGTGTCTCAGAGACTCAGTGTCTCATTGTCTCAGAGTCTCAGTGTCTCAGTGTCTCTGTGTCTCTGTGTCTCAGTGTGTCAGAGTCACAGTGTCTCTGTGTCTCAGTGTCTTTGTTTCTGTCTCAGAGTCTCAAAGTCTCAGTGTCTCTGTGTCTCTGTGTCTGAGTGTCTCAGTGTCTCTGCGTCTCAGTGTCTGAGAGTCTCAATGTCTCTGTGCCTCAGTGTCTCAGTGTCTCCGAGTCTCAGTGTCTCTGTGTCTCAGTGTCTCAGAGTCTCAGTGCCTCTGTGTCTCTGTGTCTCAGTGTCTCAGAGTCTCAGTGTCTCTGTGTCTAAGTGTCTCAGAGTCTCAGTGTCTCAGAGTCTCAGTGCCTCTGTGTCTCTGTGCCTCAGTGTCTCAGAGTCTCTGTGTCTCAGTGTCTCTGTGTCTCAGTGTCTCTGCGTCTCAGTGTCTCAGAGTCTCAATGCCTCAGTGTCTCAGTGTCTCAGTGTCTCAGAGTCTCAATGCCTCAGTGTCTCGGTGACTCAGTGTCTCAGAGTCGCTGTGTCTCTGTCTCAGTGTCTCAGCGTCTCAGTGTCTCAGTGTCTCAGTGTCTGTGAGTCTCAGTGTCCCTGTGCCTCTGTGTCTCTGTGTCTCTGCGTCTCAGTGTCTCTGAGTCTCAGTGTCTCAGTGTCTCAGTGTCTCTGTGTTTCTGTGTCTCAATGTCTCAGAGTCTCAGTGTCTCTGTGTCTCAGTGTCTCTGTGTCTCAGTGTCTCTGTGTCTCAGAGTCTCAGTGTCTCAGTGTCTCTGTGTCTCAGTGCCTCTGTGTCTCTGTTTCTCAGTGTCTCAGAGTCTCAGTGCCTCTGTGTCTTTGTGTCTCAGTGTCTCAGAATCTCAGTGTCTCAGTGTCTCAGAGTCTCAGTGTCTCAGTGTCGCTGTGTCTCAGTGTCTCAGAGTCTCAGTGTCTGTTTGTCTCGGTGTCTCAGAGACTCAGTGTCTCAGTGTCTCAGTGTCTCAGAGTCTCAGTGTCTCAGTGTCGCTGTGTCTCAGTGTCTCAGAGTCTCAGTGTCTCTGTGTCTCTGTGTCTCGGTGTTGTCAGAGACTCAGTGTCTCTTTGTCTCTGTGTCTCTGTGTCTCAGTGTCTCAGAGACTCAGTGTCTCTGATCATGAGTGTCTCTGTGTCTCAGTGTATCTGTGTATCAGTCTCAGAGTCTCAGTGTCTCTGTGTATCATTGTCTCTGTGTCTCTGTGTCTCAGCGTCTCAGTGTCTCTGAGTCTCAGTGTCTCTGTGTTTCAGTGTCTCTGTGTCCCTGTGTTTCAGAGTCTCAGTGCCTCAGTGTCTCAGATTCTCAGTGTCTCTGTGTCTCAGTGTCTCTGTTTCTCTGTGTCTCAGTGTCTCTGCGTCTCAGTGTATCAGAGTCTCAATGTCTCTGTGCCTCAGTGTCTCAGTGTCTCAGACTCTCTGTGTCTCTGTGTCCCACAGTCTCAGTTTCTCTGTGTCTCTGTGTCTCAGTGTCTCAGTGACTCAGTGTCTCAGAGACTCAGTGTCTCAGTGTCTCAGAGTCTCAGTGTCTCAGTGTCTCAGTGTCTCTGTGTCTCAGAGTCTCAGTGTCTCAGTGTCTCAGAGTCTCAGTGTCTCAGAGTCTCAGTGTCTCAGTGTCTCTGTGTCTCGGTGTCTCTTTGTCTCTGCATCTCAGTGTCTCTGAGTCTCAGTGTCTCAGTGTCTCTGTGTCTCTGTGTTTCTGTGTCTCAGTGTCTCAGAGTGTCAGTGTATCAGTGACTCTGTATCTCTGTGTCTCAGAGTCTCATTGTCTCTGTGTCTCAGTGTCTCAGAGTCTCAGAGTCTCAGTGTCTCAGTGTCTCAGTGTCGCTGTGTCTCAGTGTCTCAGAGTCTCAGTGTCTCTGTGTCTCAGTGTCTCAGTGTCTCAGTGTCTCAGTGTCTCGGTGTTGTCAGAGACTCAGTGTCTCTTTGTCTCTGTGTCTCTGTGTCTCAGTGTCTCAGAGTCTCAGTGTCTCTGATCATGAGTGTCTCTGTGTCTCAGTGTATCTGTGTCTCAGTCTCAGAGTCTCAGTGTCTCTGTGTATCATTGTCTCTGTGTCTCAGCGTCTCAGTGTCTCTGAGTCTCAGTGTCTCTGTGTTTCAGTGTCTCTGTGTCCCTGTGTTTCAGAGTCTCAGTGTCTCAGTGTCTCAGATTCTCAGTGTCGCTGTGTCTCAGTGTCTCTGTTTCTCTGTGTCTCAGTGTCTCTGCGTCTCAGTGTCTCAGAGTCTCAATGTCTCTGTGTCTCTGTGTCTCAGTGTCTCAGAGCCTCAGTGTCTCTGTGTCTCTGCGTCTCAGTGTCTCAGTTTCTCAGTGTCTCTGCGTCTCTGCGTCTCAGTGTCTCAGAGTTTCAGTGTCTCAGTGTCTCTGTGTCTCTGTGTCTCAGTGTCTCTGTGTCTCTGTGTCTCGGAGTGTCAGTGTCTCAGAGTCTCAGTGCCTCTGTGTTTCTGTGTCTCAATGTCTCAGAGTCTCAGTGTCTCTGTGTGTCAGTGTCTCTGTGTCTCAGTGTCTCTGTGTCTCAGTGTCTCTGTGTCTCAGTGTCTCAGACTGTCAGTTTCTCAGTGACTCTGTATCTCTGTGCCACAGAGTCTCAGTGTCTCTGTGTCTCAGTGTCTCAATGTCTCTGTGTCTCAGACTCTCAGAGTCTCAGAGTCTCAGAGTCTCAGTGTCTCTGTGTCTCAGTGTCTCAGTGTCTCAGAGTTTCAGTGTCTCAGTGTCTCTGTGTCTCGGTGTCTCTGTGTCTCTGCGTCTCAGCGTCTCTGAGTCTCAGTGTCTCAGTGTCTCAGTGTCTCTGTGTTTCTGTGTCTCAATGTCTCAGAGTCTCAGTGTCTCATTGTCTCAGAGTCTCAGTGTCTCTGTGTCTCAGTGTCTCTGTGTCTCAGAGTCTCAGTGTCACTGTGTCTCAGTGTCTCTGTGTCTCACTGTCTCACAATGTCAGTGTATCAGTGACTCTGTATCTCTGTGTCTCAGAGTCTCAGTGTCTCTGTGTCTCAGTGTCTCAGAGTCTCAGTGTCTCAGTGTCTCAGTGTCTCAGTGTCGCTGTGTCTCAGTGTCTCAGAGTCTCAGTGTCTGTTTGTCTCGGTGTCTCAGAGACTCAGTGTCTCTGTGTCTCAGTGTCTCAGAGTCTCAGTGTCTCAGTGTCTCTGTGTCTCAGTGTCTCAGAGTCTCAGTGTCTCAGTGTCTCAGTGTCGCTGTGTCTCAGTGTCTCAGAGCCTCAGTGTCTCTGTGTCTCGGTGTTGTCAGAGACTCAGTGTCTCTTTGTCTCTGTGTCTCTGTGTCTCAGTGGCTCAGAGTCTCAGTGTCTCTGATCATGAGTGTCTCTGTGTCTCAGTGTCTCTGCATCTCAGTGTCTCTGAGTCTCAGTGTCTCAGTGTCTCTGTGTCTCTGTGTTTCTGTGTCTCAATGTCTCAGAGTCTCAGTGTCTCATTGTCTCAGAGTCTCAGTGTCTCTGTGTCTCAGTGTCTCTGTGTCTCAGAGTCTCAGTGTCTCAGTGTCTCTGTGTCTCAGTGTCTCTGTGTCTCAGTGTCTCAGAGTGTCAGTGTATCAGTGACTCTGTATCTCTGTATCTCTGTGTCTCAGAGTCTCAGTGTCTCTGTGTCTCAGTGTCTCAGAGTCTCAGTGTCTCATTGTCTCAGTGTCGATGTGTCTCAGTGTCTCAGAGTCTCAGTGTCTGTGTGACTCGGTGTCTCAGAGACTCAGTGTCTCAGTGTCGCTGTGTCTCAGTGTCTCAGAGTCTCAGTGTCTGTGTGACTCGGTGTCTCAGAGACTCAGTGTCTCAGTGTCGCTGTGTCTCAGTGTCTCTGAGTCTCAGTGTCTCAGTGTCTCAGTGTCTCTGTGTCTCAGTGTCTCAGAGTCTCAGTGTCTCAGTGTCTCAGTGTCGCTGTGTCTCAGTGTCTCAGAGTCTCAGTGTCTCTGTGTCTCGGTGTTGTCAGAGACTCAGTGTCTCTTTGTCTCTGTGTCTCTGTGTCTCTGTGTCTCAGTGTCTCAGTGTCTCAGTGTCTCAGAGTCTCAGAGTCTCAGGTTCTCTGTGTCTCTGTGTCTCTGTGTCTCAGTGTCTCAGAGTCTCAGTGTCTCAGTGTCTCTGTGTCTCGGTGTCTCAGAGTATCTGTGTCTCTGTGTCTTTGAGTCTCAGAGTCTCAGAGTCTCAGTGTCTCAGTGTCTCTGTGTCTTAGTGTCTCAGAGTCTCTGTGTCTCAGTGTCTCTGTGTCTCAGTGTCTCAGTGTTTCTGTGTCTCAGGGTCTCAGTTTCTCTGGGTCTCTGTGTCTCAGAGTCTCAGAGTCTCAGTGTCTCTGTGTCTCAGTGTCTCAGTGTCTCTGTGTCTCTGTGACTCAGTATCTCAAGTCTCTGTATCTCTGTGTCTCAGAGTCGCTGTGTCTCTGTGTCTCAGTGTCTCTGTGTCTCAGTGCCTCAGAGTCTCAGAGTCTCAGTGTTGCTGAGTCTCAGTGTCTCAGTGCCTCAGAGACTCAGTGTCTCAGTGTCTCTGTGTTTCAGTGTCTTTGTTTCTGTGTCTTAGTGTCTCAGAGTCTTAGTGTCTATGTGTCTCAGAGCCTCAGTGTCTCTGTGTCTCAGTGTCTCAGAGTCTAAGTGTCTCTGTGTCTCAGAGTCTCAGAGTCTCTGTGTCTCTGCGTCTCAGTGTCTCAGAGTCTCAATGTCTCTGTGCCTCAGTGTCTCAGTGTCTCAGAGTCTCAGCGTCTCTGTGTCTTTGTGTCTCAGTGTCTCAGTGACTCAGTGCCTCTGTGTCTCTGTGTCTCAGTGTCTCAGAGTCTCAGAGACTCAATGCCTCTTTGCCTCAGTGTCTCAGTGTCTCAGATTCTCTGTGTCTCTGTGTCTCACAGTCTCAGTTTCTCTGTGTCTCAGTGTCTCAGAGACTCAGTGTCTCAGTGTCTCAGAGACTCAGTGTCTCAGTGTCTCAGAGTCTCAGTGTCACTGTGCCTCTGTGTCCCTATGTCTCAAAGTCTCAGTGTCTCAGAGTCTGAGCGTCTCTGTGTCTCGGGGTCACAGTGTCTCTGAGTCTCAGTGTCTCAGAGTCTCAGTGTCTCAGAGTCTCAGTGTCTCTGAGTCTCAGTGTCTCAGAGTCTCAGTGTCTCAGTGTCTCTGTGTCTCATTGTCTCACTGTCTCAGAGTCTCAGTGTCTCAAACTCTCAGTGTCTCTGTGTCTCTGTGTCTCAGTGTCTCTGCGTCTCAGTGTCTGAGAGTCTCAAAGTCTCAGTGTCTCAGTGTCTCAGTGTCTCAGAGTCTCAGTGTCTCTGTGTCTCAGTGTCTCAGAGTCTCAGTGCCTCTGTGTCTCTGTGTCTCAGTGTCTTTTAGACTCAGTGTCTCTCTGTCTCTGTGTCTCAGTGTCTCAGTGTATCAGTGTCTCTGTGTCTCGGTGTCTCAGAGTCTCTGTGTCTCTGTGTCTCCGTGTCTCAGCGACTCAGTGTCTCTGTGTCCCTGTGTCTCAGTGTCTCTGTTTCTCAGTGTCTCTGTGTCTCAGAGTCTCAGTGTCTCTGTGTCTCAGTGTCTCTGTGTCAGTGTGTCAGAGTCTAAGTGTCTCTGTGTCTCAGTGTGTCAGTGTCTTTGTTTCTGTGTCTCAGTGTCTCAGAGTCTTAGTGTCTCTGTTTCTCAGAGTCTCAGAGTCTCAGTGTCTCTGTTTCTCTGTGTCTCAGTGTCTCAGAGTCTCAGAGTCTCTGTGTCTCAGTGTCTCAGTGTCTCAGTGTCTCTGTGTCTCTGTGTCTCAGAGTCTCAATGTCTCTGTGCCTCAGCGTCTCAGTGTCTCTGTGTCTCAGTGTCTCAGTGTCTCTGTGTCTCAGTGTCTCAGAGTCTCAGTGCCTCTGTGTCTCAGTGTCTCAGTCTCTCAGAGTCTCTGTGTCTCTGTGTCTCAGTGTCTCAGTGCCTCTGTGTCTCAGTGTCTCAGTGTCTCTGTGTCTCTGTGTCACAGTGTCTCAGAGTCTCAATATCTCAGTGTATCAGAGTCTACGTTTCTCAGTGTCTCAGAGTCTTTGTGTCTCAGTGTCTCAGTGTCTCTGTGTCTCGGTTTCTCAGAGTCTCAGTGACTCTGTGTCTCTGTGTCTCAGTGTCTCAATGTCTCAGCGTCTCAGTGTCTCTGTGTCTCTGTGTCTCTGTATCTCAGTGTCTCAGTGTCTCAGAGTCTCTGTATCTCTGTGTCTCAGTGTCTCAGAGTCTCAGTGTCTCAGTGTCTCTGAGTCTCAGTGTCTCAGTGTCTCAGAGTCTCAGTGTCTCTGCATCACTATGTGTCAGTGTCTCTGTGTCTCTGTGTCTCTGTGTCTCAGTGTCTCTGTTTCTCTGTGTCTCAGTGTCTCTGTGTCTCAGAGTCTCAGAGTCTCTGTGTCACTGTGTCTCAGTGTCTCTGTGTCTCTGTGTCTCAGAGTCTCAATGTCTCTGTGCCTCAGCGTCTCAGTGTCTCCGTGTCTCAGTGTCTCAGTGTCTCTGTGTCTCTGTGTCTCTGTGTCTCAGAGTCTCAGAGTCTCAGTGCCTCTGTGTCTCTTTGTCTCAGTGTCTCAGAGTCTCAGTGTCTCTGTGTCTCAGTGTCGCACTGTCTCTGTGTCGCTATGTCTCAGTGTCTCAGTTTCTCAGTGTCTCTGTGTCTCTGTGTCTCAGTGTCTCTGTGTGTCAGTGTCTCAGAGCCTCAGTGTCTCTGTGTCTCTGCGTCTCAGTGTCTCAGTGTCTCAGAGTCTCAGTGTCTCTGCGTCTCTGCGTCTCAGTGTTTCAGAGTATCAGTGTCTCAGTGTCTCTGTGTCTCAGTGTCTCTGTGTCTCTGTGTCTCGGAGTGTCAGTGTCTCAGAGTCTCAGTGTCTCTGTGTTTCTGTGTCTCAATGTCTCAGAGTCTCAGTGTCTCATTGCCTCAGAGTCTCAGTGTCTCTGTGTCTCAGTGTCTCTGTGTCTCAGTGTCTCAGTGTCTCTGAGTCTCAGTGTCTCAGTGTCTCTGTGTCTCTGTGTCTCTGTGTCTCAGTGTCTCTGTGTCTCAGTGTCTCAGTGTCTCTGTGTCTCAGTGTCTCATTGTCTCAGAGTCTCAGTGTCTCTGTGTGTCAGTGTCTCTGTGTCTCAGTGTCTCTGTGTCTCAGAGTCTCAGTGTCTCAGTGTCTCAGTGTCTCTGTGCCTCAGTGTCTCTGTGTCTCAGTGTCTCTGTGTCTCAGAGTCTCAGTGTCTCAGTGTCTCTGTGCCTCAGTGTCTCTGTGTCTCTGTGTCTCAGAGTCTCAGTGTCTCAGTGTCTCCGTGCCTCAGTGTCTCTGTGTCTCAGTGTCTCAGAGTGTCAGTGTATCAGTGACTCTGTATCTCTGTGTCTCAGAGTCTCAGTGTCTCTGTGTCTCAGTGTCTCAGAGTCTCAGTGTCTCAGTATCTCAGTGTCGCTGTGTCTCAGTGTCTCAGAGCATCAGTGTCTCTGTGTCTCGGTGTCTCAGTGTCTCAGTGTCTCTGTGTCTCTGTGTCTCTGCGTCTCAGTGTCTCAGAGTATCAGTGATTCAGATTCTCAGTAACTCTGTGTCTCTGTGTCTCAGTGTCTCTGTGCCTCAGAGTCTCAGAGTCTCAGTGTCTCTGCATCCCTATGTCTCAGTTTCTGTTTGTCTCAGAGTCTCAGTGTATCTGCGTCTCTGTGTCTCAGCCTCTCAGTTCTCTGCGTCTCAGTGTCTCAGAGTCTCAATGTCTCTGTGTCTTTGTGTCTCAGTGTCTCAGTGACTCAGTGCCTCTGTGTCTCTGTGTCTCAGTGTCTCTGTGTCTCTGTTTCTCAGTGTCTCAGTGTCTCAGATTCTCAGTGTCTCTGTGTCTCAGTGTCTTTCTTTCTGTGTCTCAGTGTCTCAGAGTCTTAGTGTCTGTGTGTCTCAGAGCCTCAGTGTCACTGTGTCTCAGTGTCTCAGAGTCTAAGTGTCTCTGTTTCGCAGAGTCTCAGTGTCTCTGCATCCCTATGTGTCTCTGTGTCTCAGTGTCTCTGTGTCTCAGTGTCTCAGAGTCTCAGTGTCTCTGTTTCTCTGTGTCTCAGTGTCTCAGAGTCTCAGAGTCTCAGAGTCTCTGTGTCTCTGTGTCTCAGTGTCTCTGTGTCTCTGTGTCTCTGTGTCTCAGAGTCTCAATGTCTCTGTGCCTCAGCATCTCAGTGTCTCAGAGTCTCAGTGTCTCTTTGTCTCAGTGTCTCAGTGTCTCAGTTTCTCAGTGTCTCAGAGTCTCAGTGCCTCTGTGTCTCTGTGTCTCAGTGTCTCAGAGTCTCAGTGCCTCTGTGTCTCTGTGTCTCAGTGTCTCAGAGTCTCAGTGTCTCAGTGTCTCAGTGCCTCAGTGTCTCAGTGTCTCTGTGTCTCAGTGCCTCTGTGTCTCTGTGTCTCAGTGTCTCAGAGTCTCATTGCCTCTGTGTCTCTGTGTCTCAGTGTCTCAGAGTCTCAGTGTCTCTGTGTCTCAGTGTCTCAGTGTCTCAGTTTCTCAGTGTCTCTGTGTCTCTGCGTCTCAGTGTCTCAGTGTCTCAGAGTCTCAGTGTCTCTCCGTCTCTGCGTCTCAGTGTCTCAGAGTATCAGTGTCTCAGTGTCTCTGTGTCTCTGTGTCTCAGTGTCTCTGTGTCTCTGTGTCTCGGAGTGTCAGTGTCTCAGAGTCTCAGTGCCTCTGTGTTTCTGTGTCTCAATGTCTCTGTGTCTCAGTGTCTCAGACTGTCAGTGTCTCAGTGACTCTGTATCTCTGTGCCTCAGAGTCTCAGTGTCTCTGTGTCTCAGTGTCTCAGTGTCTCAGAGTCTCAGAGTCTCAGAGTCTCAGTGTCTCTGTGTCTCAGTGTCTCAGTGTCTCTGTGTCTCTGTGTCTCAGTGTCTCTGTGCCTCAGTGTCTCTGTGTCTCAGTGTCTCAGAGTGTCAGTGCATCAGTGACCCTGTATCTCTGTGTCTCAGAGTCTCAGTGTCTCTGTGTCTCAGTGTCTCAGAGTCTCAGTGTCTCAGTGTCTCAGTGTCGCTGGGTCTCAGTGTCTCAGAGTCTCAGTGTCTGTGTGACTCGGTGTCTCAGAGACTCAATGTCCCTGTGTCTCAGTGTCTCAGAGTCTCAGTGTCTGTGTGACTCGGTGTCTCAGAGACTCAATGTCCCTGTGTCTCAGTGTCTCTGTGTCTCTGTGTCTCAGTGTCTCAGAGTCTCCGTGTCTCAGTGTCTCAGTGTCTCTGTGTCTCAGTGTCTCAGAGTCTAAGTGTCTCAGTGTCTCAGTGTCTCTGTGTCGCTGTGTCTCAGTGTCTCAGGGTCTCAGTGTCTCTGTGTCTCGGTGTTGTCAGAGACTCAGTGTCTCTTTGTCTCTGTGCCTCTGTGTCTCTGTGTCTCAGTGTCTCTGTGTCCCTGTGTCTCAGTGTCTCATGTTTCTCAGTGTCTCTGTGTCCCTGTGTCTCAGTGTCTCTGTGTCTCAGTGTCTCAGAGCCTCAGTGTCTTTGTGTCTCAGAGTCTCAGTGTCTCTGTGTCTCTGTGTCTCAGTGTCTCTGCGTCTCAGTGTCTGAGAGTCTCAATGTCTCTGCCTCAGTGTCTCAGTGTCTCTGTGTCTCAGTGTCTCTGTGTCTCAGTGTCTCAGAGTCTCAGTGTCTCAGGGTCTCAGTTTCTCTGTGTCTCAGTGTCTCTGTGTCTCCGTGTCTCAGAGTCTCAGTGCCTCTGTGTCACTGTGTCTCAGTGTCTCAGAGTCTCAGTGCCTCTGCGTCTCTGTGTCTCAGTGTCTCAGAGTCTCAGTGTCTCTGTGTCTCAGTGTCTCAGAATCTCAGTGTCTCAGTGTCTCAGAGTCTCAGTTCTCAGTGTCTCTGTGTCTCGGTGTCTCAGAGTCTCTGTGTCTCTGTGTCTCTGTGTCTCAGTGTCTCAGAGTCTCAGTGTCTCAGTGTCTCTGTGTCTCAGTGTCTCTGTGTCTCAGTGTCTCAGAGTCTCAGTGTCTAAGTGTCTCAGAGTCTCAGTTTCTCAGTGTCTCAGAGTCTCAGTGTTTCTGTGTCTCAGGGTCTCAGTGTCTCAGTGTCTCTGTGTCTCAGTGTCTCTGTGTCTCAGTGTCTCACTGTCTCTGTGTCTCAGTGTCTCATGTCTCTGTATCTCTGTGTCTCAGAGTCGCTGTGTCTCTGTGTCTCAGTGTCTCAGAGTCTCAGTGTCTCGGGGTCACAGTGTCTCTGAGTCTCTGTGTCTCAGTGTCTCAGAGTCTAAGTGTCTCAGTGTCTCTGTGTCTCATGTCTCAGAGTCTCAGTGTTTCAGTTTCTCAGAGTCTCAGTGTCTCTGCATCCCTATGTCTCAGTGTCTCAGTGTCTCTGTGTCTCATTGTCTCGGTGTCTCTGTGTCTCATTGTCTCAGTGTCTCAGAGTCTCAGTGTCTCAGTGTCTCAGTGTCTCAGAGTCTCAGTGTCCCTGTGTCTCAGTGTCTCCGTACCCCGTTGTTTCAGAGTCTCAGTGTCTCAGTGTCTCTGTGTCTCTGTGTCGCAGTGTCTCAGTTTCACTGCGCCTTAGTGTCTCAGAGTCTCAACGTCTCTGTGCCTCTGTGTCTCTGTGTCTTAGTGTCTCAGAGTCTCAATGCCTCTGTGTCATTGCGTCTCAGTGTCTCAGAGTCTCTGTGTCTCTGTGTCTCAGTGTCTCAGTGTCTCTGTGTCTCTGTGTCTCAGTGTCTCAGTGTCTCTGTGTTTCAGTGTCTCTGTGTCCCTGTGTTCAGTGTCTCAGTTTCTCAGTGTCTCTGTGTCTCAGTGTCTCTGTGTCTCTGCGTCTCAGTGTCTCAGTGTCTCAGTGTCTCAGTGTCTCAGAGTCTCAGTGTCTCTGTGTCTTTGTGTCTCAGTGTCTCTGTGTCTCTGTGTCTCGGAGTGTCAGTGTCTCAGAGTCTCAGTGTCTCTGTTTCTGTGTCTCATTGTCTCAGAGTCTCAGTGTCTCACAGTCTCAGTGTCTCAGTGTCTCAGTGTCTCTGTGTCTCAGTGTCTCTGTGTCCCTGTGTCTCAGTGTCTCAGTGTCTCTGTGTATCTGTGTCTCAGTGTCTCTGTGTCTCAGTGTCACCGAGCCTCAGTGTCTCTGTGTGTCAGAGTCTCAGTGTCTCAGTGTCTCTGTGTCTCATTGTCTCAGTGTCTCAGTGTCTCTGTGTCTCAGTGTCTCAGAGTCTCAGTGTCTCTGTTAATCTGTGTCTCAGTGTCTCTGAGTCTCAGAGTCTCAAAGTCTCAGTGTCTCTGTGTCTCTGTGTCTGAGTGTCTCTGTGTCTGAGAGTCTCAATGTCTCTGTGCCTCAGTGTCTCAGTGTCTCCGAGTCTCAGTGTCTCAGTGTCTCAGTGTCTCAGAGTCTCAGTGCCTCTGTGACTCTGTGTCTCAGTGTCTCAGAGTCTCAGTGTCTCTGTGTCTCTGTGTCTCAGAGTCTCAGTGTCTCAGGGTCTCAGTTTCTCTGTGTCTCATTGTCTCAGTGTCTCAGTGTCTCAGTGTCTCAGAGTCTCAGTTTCTCAGTGTCTCAGAGTCTCAGTGTTTCTTTGTCTCAGGGTCTCAGTGTCTCTGGGTCTCTGTGTCTCAGTGTCTCTGTGTCTCAGTGTCTCTGTGTCTCAGAGTCGCTGTGTCTCTGTGTCTCTGTGTCTCAGAGTCTCAGTGTCTCAGTGTCTGTGAGTCTCAGTGTCACTGTGCCTCTGTGTCTCTATGTCTCAGAGTCTCAGTGTCTCAGAGTCTCAGTGTTACTGTGCCTCTGTGTCTCTATGTCTCAGAGTCTCAGTGTCTCAGAGTCTCAGTGTCTCAGAGTCTCAGTGTCTCAGAGACTCAGTGTCTCAGTGTCTCTATGTCTCATGTCTCAGAGTCTCAGTGTCTCAGTTTCTCAGAGTCTCAGTGTCTCTGCATCCCTATGTCTCAGTGTCTCTGTGTCTCATTGTCTCGGTGTCTCAGAGTCTCAGGTCTCAGTGTCTCAGAGTCTCAGTGTCCCTGTGTCTCAGTGTCTCCGTACCCCGTTGTTTCAGAGTCTCAGTGTCTCAGTGTCTCAGAGTCTCAGCGTCTCTGTGTCTCTGTGTCTCTGTTTCTCTGTGTCTCAGTGTCTCTGTGTCTCAGACTCTCAGAGTCTCAGAGTCTCAGTGTCTCTGTGTCTCTGTGTCGCAGTGTCTCAGTGTCACTGCGTCTCAGTGTCTCAGAGTCTCAATGTCTCTGTGTCTCTGTGTCTCTGTGTCTCAGTGTCTCAGAGTCTCACTGCCGCTGTGTCTTTGCGTCTCAGTGTCTCAGAGTCTCAGTGTCTCAGTGTCTCTGTGTCTCAGTGTCTCTGTGTCGCTATGTCTCAGTGTCTCATATTCTCAGTGTCTCTGTGTCTCTGTGTCTCAGTGTCTCAGTGTCTCAGAGTCTCAGTGTCTCTGCGTCTCTGCGTCTCAGTGTCTCAGAGTATCAGTGTCTCAGTGTCTCAGTGTCTCAGAGTCTCAGTGTCTCTGTGTTTCTGTGTCTCAATGTCTCAGAGTCTCAGTGTCTCATTGTCTCAGAGTCTCAGTGTCTCTGTGTCTCAGTGTCTCTGTGTCTCAGTGTCTCTGTGTCTCAGTGTCTCAGATTGTAAGTGTCTCAGTGACTCTGTATCTCTGTGACACAGAGTCTCAGTGTCTCAGAGTCTCAGTGTCTCTGTGTCTCAGAGTCTCAGAGTCTCAGTGTCTCTGTGTCTCAGTGTCTCAGAGTCTCAGTGTCTCTGTGTCTCGGTGTCTCTGTGTCTCTGCGTCTCAGTGTCTCTGAGTCTCAGTGTCTCAGTGTCTCTGTGTCTCTGTGTTTCTGTGTCTCAATGTCTCAGAGTCTCAGTGTCTCATTGTCTCAGAGTCTCAGTGTCTCTGTGCCTCAGTGTCTCTGTGTCTCAGTGTCTCAGAGTGTCAGTGTATCAGTGACTCTGTATCTCTGTGTCTCAGAATCTCAGTGTCTCTGTGTCTCAGTATCTCAGAGTCTCAGTGTCTCACTGTCTCAGAGACTCAATGTCTCAGTGTCTCAGAATTTCAGTGTCTCAGTGTCTCAGTGTCTCTGTGTCTCTGTCTCAGAGTCTCAGTGTCTCAGTGTCTCAGTGTTGCTGTGTCTCAGTGTCTCAGAGACTCAGTGTCTCTTTGTCTCTGTGTCTCTGTGTCTCAGTGTCTCAGAGTCTCAGTGTCTCTGATCATGAGTGTCTCTGTGTCTCAGTGTATCTGTGTCTCAGAGTCTCAGAGTCTCAGTGTCTCTGTGTATCATTGTCTCTGTGTCTCTGTGTCTCAGCGTCTCAGTGTCTCTGAGTCTCAGTGTCTCTGTGTTTCAGTGTCTCTGAGTCTCTGTGTCTCTGTGTCTCTGTGCCTCAGTGTCTCAGAGTCTCAGTGTCTGACTGACTCTGTGTCTCAGTGTCTCAGAGTCTCAGAGTCTCAGTGTCTCAGTCTCTCAGAGTCTCAGTTTCTCAGTGTCTCAGAGTCTCAGTGTTTCTTTTTCTCAGGGTCTCAGTGTCTCTGGGTCTCTGTGTCTCAGTGTCTCTCTGTCTCAGTGTCTCTGGGTCTCAGTGTCTCAGAGGCGCTGTGTCTCTGTGTCTCAGTGTCTCAGAGACTCAATGTCTCAGTGTCTCAGTGTCTCTGTGTCTCAGTGTCTCAGAGTCTCAGTGCCTCTGTGTCTCGGTGTTGTCAGAGACTCAGTGTCTCTTTGTCTCTGTGTCTCTGTGTCTCAGTGTGTCAGAGTCTCAGTGTCTCTGATCATGAGTGTCTCTGTGTCTCAGTGTATCTGTGTCTCAGAGTCTCAGAGTCTCAGTGTCTCTGTGTATCATTGTGTCTGTGTCTCTGTGTCTCAGCGTCTCATCGTCTCTGAGTCTCAGTGTCTCTGTGTTTCAGTGTCTCTGAGTCTCTGTGTCTCTGTGCCTCAGTGTCTCAGAGTCTCAGTGTCTGACTGACTCTGTGTCTCAGTGTCTCAGAGTCTCAGAGTCACAGTTTCTCAGTGTCTCAGAGTCTCAGTGTTTCTTTTTCTCAGGGTCTCAGTGTCTCTGGGTCTCTGTGTCTCAGTGTCTCTGTGTCTCAGTGACTCTGTGTCTCTATGTCTCAGAGTCTCAGTGTCTCAGAGTCTCAGTGTCTCAGAGTCTCAGTGTCTCTGTGTCTCGGGGTCACAGTGTCTCTGAGTCTCAGTGTCTCAGAGTCTCAGTGTCTCAGAGTCTCAGTGTCTCATGTCTCAGAGTCTCAGTGTCTCAGTTTCTTAGAGTCTCAGTGTCTCTGCATCCCTATGTCTCAGTGTCTCTGTGTCTCATTGTCACGGTGTCTCTGTGTCTCATTGTCTCAGTGTCTCAGAGTCTCAGTGTCTCAGTGTCTCAGAGTGTCAGTGTCCCTGTGTCTCAGTGTCTCCGTACCCCGTTGTTTCAGAGTCTCAGTGTCTCAGTGTCTCAGAGTCTCAGCGTCTCTGTGTCTCTGTGTCTCTGTTTCTCTGTGTCTCAGTGTCTCTGTGTCTCAGACTCTCAGAGTCTCAGAGTCTCAGTGTCTCTGTGTTTCTGTGTCGCAGTGTCTCAGTGTCACTGCGTCTCAGTGTCTCAGAGTCTCAATGTCTCTGTGCCTCTGTGTCTCTGTGTCTCAGTGTCTCCGTGTCTCAGAGTCTCAGTGCCGCTGTGTCTTTGCGTCTCAGTGTCTCAGAGTCTCAGTGTCTCAGTGTCTCTGTGTCTCAGTGTCTCTGTGTCGCTATGTCTCAGTGTCTCAGTTTCTCAGTGTCTCTGTGTCTGTGTGTCTCTGTTGTCTGTGTCACAGTGTCTCAGAGCCTCAGTGTCTCTGTGTCTCTGCGTCTCAGTGTCTCAGTGTCTCAGTGTCTCTGCGTCTCTGCGTCTCAGTGTCTCAGAGTATCAGTGTCTCTGTGTTTCTGTGTCTCATTGTCTCAGTGTCTCTGCGTCTCAGTGTCTCAGAGTGTCATTGTCTCAGTGATTCTGTATCTCTGTGCCTCAGAGTCTCAGTGTCCCTGTGTCTCAGTGTCTCAGATTCTCAGTGTCTCTGTGTCTCAGTGTCTCAGACTGTCAGAGTCTCAGTGACTCTGTATCTCTGTGCCTCAGAGTCTCAGTGTCTCTGTGTCTCAGTGTCTCAGTGTCTCTGTGTCTCAGATTCTCAGAGTCTCAGTGTCTCTGTGTCTCAGTGTCTCTGTGTTTCTGTGTCTCAATGTCTCAGAGTCTCAGTGTCTCATTGTCTCAGATTCTCAGTGTCTCTGTGTCTCAGTGTCTCTGTGTTTCTGTGTCTCAATGTCTCAGAGTCTCAGTGTCTCTGTGTCTCAGAGTCTCAGTGTCTCAGTGTCTCTGTGTCTCAGTGCCTCTGTGTCTCTGTTTCTCAGTGTCTCAGAGTCTCAGTGCCTCTGTGTCTCTGTGTCTCAGTGTCTCAGAATCTCAGTGTCTCAGAGTCTCAGTGTCTCAGTGTCTCTGTGTCTCAGTGTCTCAGAGACTCAGTGTCTGAGTGTCTCAGTGTCTCTGTGTCTCAGTGTCTCAGAGTCTCAGTGTCTCAGTGTCTCAGAGTCTCAGTGTCTCTGTGTTTCAGTGTCTCTGTGTCCCTGTGTTTCAGAGTCTCAGTGTCTCAGTGTCTCAGATTCTCAGTGTCTCTGTGTCTCAGTGTCTCTGTTTCTCTGTGTCTCAGTGTCTCTGCGTCTCAGTGTATCAGAGTCTCAGTGTCTCTGTGCCTCAGTGTTTCAGTGTCTCAGACTCTCTGTGTCTCTGTGTCTCACAGTCTCAGTTTCTCTGTGTCTCTGTGTCTCAGTGTCTCAGAGACTCAGTGTCTCAGAGACTCAGTGTCTCAGACTGTCAGTGTCTCAGTGACTCTGTATCTCTGTGCCTCAGAGTCTCAGTGTCTCTGTGTCTCAGTGTCTCAGTGTCTCTGTGTCTCAGAGTCTCAGAGTCTCAGTGTCTCTGTGTCTCAGTGTCTCAGTGTCTCAGAGTCTCAATGTCTCAGTGTCTCTGTGTCTCGGTGTCTCTTTGTCTCTGCATCTCAGTGTCTCTGAGTCTCAGTGTCTCAGTGTCTCTGTGTCTCTGTGTTTCTGTGTCTCAATGTCTCAGAGTCTCAGTGTCTCATTGTCTCAGAGTCTCAGTGTCTCTGTGTCTCAGTGTCTCTGTGTCTCAGAGTCTCAGTGTCTCAGTGTCTCTGTGTCTCAGTGTCTCTGTGTCTCAGTGTCTCAGAGTGTCAGTGTATCAGTGACTCTGTATCTCTATGTCTCAGAATCTCAGTGTCTCTGTGTCTCTGTGTCTCAGTGTCTCAGAGTCTCAGTGTCTCATTGACTCAGTGTCGCTGTGTCTCAGTGTCTCAGAGTCTCAGTGTCTGTGTGACTCGGTGTCTCAGAGACTCAGTGTCTCAGTGTCTCTGTGTCTCAGTGTCTCAGAGTCTCAGTGTCTCAGAGTCTCAGTGTCTCAGTGTCTCTGTGTCTCAGTGTCTCAGAGTCTCAGTGTCTCAGTGTCTCAGTGTTGCTGTGTCTCAGTGTCTCAGAGTCTCAGTGTCTCTGTGTCTCGGTGTTGTCAGAGACTCAGTGTCTCTTTGTCTCTGTGTCTCTGTGTCTCAGAGTCTCAGAGTCTCAGTGTCTCTGATCATGAGTGTCTCTGTGTCTCAGTGTCTCTGTGTCTCAGAGTCTCAGAGTCTCAGTGTCTCTGTGTTTCAGTGTCTCTGTGTCTCAGTGTCTCAGATTCTCAGTTCTCTGTGTCTCAGTGTCTCTGTTTCTCTGTGTCACAGTGTCTCTGCGTCTCAGTGTCTCAGAGTCTCAATGTCTCTGTGTCTCTGTGTCTCAGTGTCTCATAGAACAATAGAACATAGAACATAACAGCGCAGAACAGGCCCTTCGGCCCACGATGTTGCGCCGACCAGTTACAAAAACAATGACCCACTAGCCTATACCAATCCCTTTTCGTCCATAAACCTATCCAGAGATCTCTTAAACGCCCCCAAACTAGACACATTTACAACTGCAGCAGGCAGGGCATTCCAATCCCTCACCACCCGCTGGGTAAAGAACCTACCCCTGACATCCGTCCTGTAGCTACCCCCCCTTAATTTAAAGCCATGCCTCCTCGTGCTAGCTTTCTCCATCCGAGGAAAAAGGCTATCACTATCCACCCTATCTAAACCTCTAATCATCTTATATGTTTCAATAAGATCCCCTCTTAGCCACCTTCTTTCCAACGAAAACAACCCTAAATCCCTCAGTCTCTCCTCATAGGACCTCCCCACCATACCAGGCAACATCCTAGTAAACCTCCTCTGCACCCTCTCCAACGCCTCCACATCCTTCTTGTAATGCGGGGACCAGAACTGCACACAGTACTCCAAGTGCGGCCGCACCAGAGTTGTGTACAGTTGCAACATTACACTGCGACTCCTAAATTCAATCCCCCTACCAATAAACGCCAAGACACCGTACGCCTTCTTGACAACCTTATCTACTTGATTCCCAACCTTCAGGGATCTATGTACACACACACCTAGATCCCTCTGTTCATCCACACTATTCAAAGTCCTCCCGTTAGCCCTATACTCGACACATCTGTTATTCCTACCAAAGTGAATTACCTCACACTTCTCCGCATTAAATTCCATCCGCCACCTCTCGGCCCAGCTCTGCAACCTATCTAAGTCTCCCTGCAGACTATGACACCCTTCCTCACAATCTACCACACCTCCAACTTTGGTGTCATCAGCAAATTTACTAATCCACCCAACTATACCCTCATCCAGATCATTAATAAAAATTACAAACAACAGTGGCCCCAAAACAGATCCCTGAGGCACACCACTCGTAACTGCACTCCATGATGAATATTTACCATCCACCACCACCCTCTGTCTCCTATCTGATAGCCAATTCCTGATCCAACTTCCTAGATTACCCACAATCCCATACATCTGCATTTTCTGCAGAAGCCTACCATGGTGAACCTTATCGAACGCCTTACTAAAATCCATGTATACCACGTCAACTGCCTTACCCCCATCCACCTCTTTGGTCACCTTCTCAAAAAACTCAATAAGGTTAGTAAGGCACGACCTACCCGCTACAAAACCATGTTGACTATTTCTAATCAATTCATTACACTCCAAATAACTATAAATCCTATCCCTAATAATTTTTTCTAAAACCTTGCCCACAACAGAAGTAAGACTCACCGGTCTATAATTCCCGGCAAAGTCTCTGTTCCCCTTCTTAAACAATGGGACAACATTCGCTATCCTCCAATCCTCCGGGACTACACCAGAGACCAATGACGACCTGAAGATCTGAGCCAGAGGCTCTGCAATCACCTCTCTAGCCTCCCAGAGAATCCTAGGGTAGATCCCATCCGGACCAGGGGACTTATCTATTTTCAGCCCCTCAAGAATTTCCAGCACATCCTCTTTATCAACCGTAATACTGTCTATTTTACACCCCTGCAACCCAATGTCCTCCTCAGCTATATTCATGTCCCCCTGCGTGAACACCGAAGAGAAATATTGGTTCAATACTTCTCCAATCTCTTCCGGTTCCACACACAAGTTCCCCCTGCTGTCTGTAACTGGCCCTAATCTTGCCCTGACCAACCTTCTGTTCTTGACATACCTATAGAACGCCTTAGGATTCTCCTTAATCCTATCAGCCAAAGACTTCTCATGTCCTCTTTTAGCCCTTCTCAACTCAACTTCTCAGAGTCTCACTGCCGCTGTGTCTTTGCGTCTCAGTGTCTCAGAGTCTCAGTGTCTCAGTGTCTCAGTGTCTCTGTGTCTCAGTGTCTCTGTGTCGCTATGTCTCAGTGTCTCATATTCTCAGTGTCTCTGTGTCTCTGTGTCTCAGTGTCTCTGTGTCTCAGTGTCTCAGAGCCTCAGTGTCTCTGTGTCTCTGCTTCTCAGTGTCTCAGTGTCTCAGAGTCTCAGTGTCTCTGCGTCTCTGCGTCTCAGTGTCTCAGAGTATCAGTGTCTCAGTGTCTCAGAGTCTCAGTGTCTCTGTGTTTCTGTGTCTCAATGTCTCAGAGTCTCAGTGTCTCATTGTCTCAGAGTCTCAGTGTCTCTGTGTCTCAGTGTCTCTGTGTCTCAGTGTCTCTGTGTCTCAGTGTCTCAGATTGTAAGTGTCTCAGTGACTCTGTATCTCTGTGCCACAGAGTCTCAGTGTCTCTGTGTCTCAGTGTCTCTGTGTCTCAGTGTCTCAGAGTCTCAGTGTCTCTGTGTCTCGGTGTCTCTGTGTCTCTGCGTCTCAGTGTCTCTGAGTCTCAGTGTCTCAGTGTCTCTGTGTCTCTGTGTTTCTGTGTCTCAATGTCTCAGAGTCTCAGTGTCTCATTGTCTCAGAGTCTCAGTGTCTCTGTGTCTCAGTGTCTCTGTGTCTCAGAGTCTCAGTGTCTCAGTGTCTCTGTGCCTCAGTGTCTCTGTGTCTCAGTGTCTCAGAGTGTCAGTGTATCAGTGACTCTGTATCTCTGTGTCTCAGAATCTCAGTGTCTCTGTGTCTCAGTATCTCAGAGTCTCAGTGTCTCAGTGTCTCAGTGTCTCAGAGTCTCAGTGTCTGTGTGACTCGGTGTCTCAGAGACTCAATGTCTCAGTGTCTCAGAGTTTCAGTGTCTCAGTGTCTCAGTGTCTCTGTGTCTCTGTCTCAGAGTCTCAGTGTCTCAGTGTCTCAGTGTTGCTGTGTCTCAGTGTCTCAGAGTCTCAGTGTCTCAGTGTTGCTGTGTCTCAGTGTCGCAGAGACTCAGTGTCTCTTTGTCTCTGTGTCTCTGTGTCTCAGTGTCTCAGAGTCTCAGTGTCTCTGATCATGAGTGTCTCTGTGTCTCAGTGTATCTGTGTCTCAGAGTCTCAGAGTCTCAGTGTCTCTGTGTATCATTGTCTCTGTGTCTCTGTGTCTCAGCGTCTCAGTGTCTCTGAGTCTCAGTGTCTCTGTGTTTCGGTGTCTCTGTGTCTCTGTGTCTCTGTGCCTCAGTGTCTCAGAGTCTCAGTGTCTGACTGACTCTGTGTCTCAGTGTCTCAGAGTCTCAGAGTCTCAGTGTCTCAGTCTCTCAGAGTCTCAGTTTCTCAGTGTCTCAGAGTCTCAGTGTTTCTTTTTCTCAGGGTCTCAGTGTCTCTGGGTCTCTGTGTCTCAGTGTCTCTGTGTCTCAGTGTCTCTGGGTCTCAGAGGCGCTGTGTCTCTGTGTCTCAGTGTCTCAGAGACTCAATGTCTCAGTGTCTCACAGTCTCAGTGTCTCAGTGTCTCTGTGTCTCAGTGTCTCAGAGTCTCAGTGCCTCTGTGTCTCGGTGTTGTCAGAGACTCAGTGTCTCTTTGTCTCTGTGTCTCTGTGTCTCAGTGTGTCAGAGTCTCAGTGCCTCTGATCATGAGTGTCTCTGTGTCTCAGTGTATCTGTGTCTCAGAGTCTCAGAGTCTCAGTGTCTCTGTGTATCATTGTCTCTGTGTCTCTGTGTCTCAGCGTCTCATCGTCTCTGAGTCTCAGTGTCTCTGTGTTTCAGTGTCTCTGAGTCTCTGTGTCTCTGTGCCTCAGTGTCTCAGAGTCTCAGTGTCTGACTGACTCTGTGTCTCAGTGTCTCAGAGTCTCAGAGTCACAGTTTCTCAGTGTCTCAGAGTCTCAGTGTTTCTTTTTCTCAGGGTCTCAGTGTCTCTGGGTCTCTGTGTCTCAGTGTCTCTGTGTCTCAGTGACTCTGTGTCTCTATGTCTCAGAGTCTCAGTGTCTCAGAGTCTCAGTGTCTCAGAGTCTCAGTGTCTCTGTGTCTCGGGGTCACAGTGTCTCTGAGTCTCAGTGTCTCAGAGTCTCAGTGTCTCAGAGTCTCAGTGTCTCAGTGTCTCATGTCTCAGAGTCTCAGTGTCTCAGTTTCTTAGAGTCTCAGTGTCTCTGCATCCCTATGTCTCAGTGTCTCTGTGTCTCATTGTCACGGTGTCTCTGTGTCTCATTGTCTCAGTGTCTCAGAGTCTCAGTGTCTCAGTGTCTCAGAGTGTCAGTGTCCCTGTGTCTCAGTGTCTCCGTACCCCGTTGTTTCAGAGTCTCAGTGTCTCAGTGTCTCAGAGTCTCAGCGTCTCTGTGTCTCTGTGTCTCTGTTTCTCTGTGTCTCAGTGTCTCTGTGTCTCAGACTCTCAGAGTCTCAGAGTCTCAGTGTCTCTGTGTTTCTGTGTCGCAGTGTCTCAGTGTCACTGCGTCTCAGTGTCTCAGAGTCTCAATGTCTCTGTGCCTCTGTGTCTCTGTGTCTCAGTGTCTCCGTGTCTCAGAGTCTCAGTGCCGCTGTGTCTTTGCGTCTCAGTGTCTCAGAGTCTCAGTGTCTCTGTGTCTCAGTGTCTCTGTGTCGCTATGTCTCAGTGTCTCAGTTTCTCAGTGTCTCTGTGTCTCTGTGTCTCTGTTGTCTGTGTCACAGTGTCTCAGAGCCTCAGTGTCTCTGTGTCTCTGCGTCTCAGTGTCTCAGTGTCTCAGTGTCTCTGCGTCTCTGCGTCTCAGTGTCTCAGACTATCAGTGTCTCTGTGTTTCTGTGTCTCATTGTCTCAGTGTCTCTGTGTCTCAGTGTCTCAGAGTGTCAGTGTCTCAGTGATTCTGTATCTCTGTGCCTCAGAGTCTCAGTGTCCCTGTGTCTCAGTGTCTCAGATTCTCAGTGTCTCTGTGTCTCAGTGTCTCAGACTGTCAGTGTCTCAGTGACTCTGTATCTCTGTGCCTCAGAGTCTCAGTGTCTCTGTGTCTCAGTGTCTCTGTGTCTCATTGTCTCAGATTCTCAGTGTCTCTGTGTCTCAGTGTCTCTGTGTTTCTGTGTCTCAATGTCTCAGAGTCTCAGTGTCTCTGTGTCTCAGAGTCTCAGTGTCTCAATGTCTCTGTGTCTCAGTGCCTCTGTGTCTCTGTTTCTCAGTGTCTCAGAGTCTCAGTGCCTCTGTGTCTCTGTGTCTCAGTGTCTCAGAGTCTCAGTGTCTCAGTGTCTCTGTGTCTCAGTGTCTCAGAGACTCAGTGTCTGAGTGTCTCAGTGTCTCTGTGTCTCAGTGTCTCAGAGTCTCAGTGTCTCAGTGTCTCAGTGTCTCAGAGTCTCAGTGTCTCTGTGTTTCAGTGTCTCTGTGTCCCTGTGTTTCAGAGTCTCAGTGTCTCAGATTCTCAGTGTCTCTGTGTCTCAGTGTCTCTGTTTCTCTGTGTCTCAGTGTCTCTGCGTCTCAGTGTATCAGAGTCTCAGTGTCTCTGTGCCTCAGTGTCTCAGTGTCTCAGACTCTCTGTGTCTCTGTGTCTCACAGTCTCAGTTTTTCGGTGTCTCTGTGTCTCAGTGTCTCAGAGACTCACTGTCTCAGAGACTCAGTGTCTCAGACTGTCAGTGTCTCAGTGACTCTGTATCTCTATGCCTCAGAGTCTCAGTGTCTCTGTGTCTCAGTGTCTCAGTGTCTCTGTGTCTCAGAGTCTCAGAGTCTCAGTGTCTCTGTGTCTCAGTGTCTCAGTGTCTCAGAGTCTCAGTGTCTCAGTGTCTCTGTGTCTCGGTGTCTCTTTGTCTCTGCATCTCAGTGTCTCTGAGTCTCAGTGTCTCTGTGTCTCTGTGTTTCTGTGTCTCAATGTCTCAGAGTCTCAGTGTCTCATTGTCTCAGAGTCTCAGTGTCTCTGTGTCTCAGTGTCTCTGTGTCTCAGAGTCTCAGTGTCTCAGTGTCTCTGTGTCTCAGTGTCTCTGTGTCTCAGTGTCTCAGAGTGTCAGTGTATCAGTGACTCTGTATCTCTGTGTCTCAGAGTCTCAGTGTCTCTGTGTCTCAGTGTCTCAGAGTCTCAGTGTCTCATTGACTCAGTGTCGCTGTGTCTCAGTGTCTCAGAGTCTCAGTGTCTGTGTGACTCGGTGTCTCAGAGACTCAGTGTCGCAGTGTCTCAGTGTCTCTGTGTCTCAGTGTCTCAGAGTCTCAGTGTCTCAGTGTCTCTGTGTCTCAGTGTCTCAGAGTCTCAGTGTCTCAGTGTCTCAGTGTTGCTGTGTCTCAGTGTCTCAGATTCTCAGTGTCTCTGTGTCTCGGTGTTGTCAGAGACTCAGTGTCTCTTTGTCTCTGTGTCTCTGTGTCTCAGTGTCTCAGAGTCTCAGTGTCTCTGATCATGAGTGTCTCTGTGTCTCAGTGTCTCTGTGTCTCAGAGTCTCAGTGTCTCTGTGTATCATTGTCTCTGTGTCTCTGTGTCTCAGCGTCTCAGTGTCTCTGATTCTCAGTGTCTCTGTGTTTCAGTGTCTCTGTGTCTCAGTGTCTCAGATTCTCAGTTCTCTGTGTCTCAGTGTCTCTGTTTCTCTGTGTCTCAGTGTCTCTGCGTCTCAGTGTCTCAGAGTCTCAATGTCTCTGTGTCTCTGTATCTCAGTGTCTCAGAGCCTCAGTGTCTCTCTGTCTCTGCGTCTCAGTGTCTCAGTGTCTCAGCGTCTCTGCGTCTCAGTGTCTCAGAGTCTCAGTGTCTCAGAGTCTGAGCGTCTCTGTGTCGCTGTGTCTCAGTGTCTCAGAGTCTCAGTGTCTCTGTGTCTCGGTGTTGTCAGAGACTCAGTGTCTGTTTGTCTCTGTGTCTCTGTGTCTCAGTGTCTCAGAGTCTCAGTGTCTCTGATCATGAGTGTCTCTGTGTCTCAGTGTATCTGTGTCTCAGAGTCTCAGAGTCTCAGTGTCTCTGTGTATCATTGTCTCTGTGTCTCTGTGTCTCAGCGTCTCAGTGTCTCTGAGTCTCAGTGTCTCTGTGTCTCAGTGTCTCTGTGTTTCAGTGTCTCTGTTTCTCTGTGTCTCAGTGTCTCAGTGTCTCAGAGTCTCAGATTCTCAGTGTCTCTGTGCCTCAGTGTCTCTGTTTCTCTGTGTCTCAGTGTCTCTGCGTCTCAGTGTCTCAGAGTCTCAATGTCTCTGTGCCTCAGTGTCTCAGTGTCTCTGATTCTCTGTGTCTCTGTGTCTCACAGTCTCAGTTTCTCTGTGTCTCTGTGTCTCAGTGTCTCAGAGACTCAGTGTCTCAGTGTCTCAGAGTCTCAGTGTCACTGTGCCTCTGTGTCTTTATGCCTCAAAGTCTCAGTTTCTCAGAGTCTGAGCGTCTCTGAGTCTCGGGGTCACATTGCCTCTAAGTCTCAGCTTCTCAGAGTCTCAGTGTCTCAGCGTCTCAGTGTCTCAGTGTCTCTGTGTCTCATTGTCTCAGTGTCTCAGAGTCTCAGTGTCTCAGAGTCTCAGTGTCTCTGTTTCTATGTGTCTCAGTGTCTCTGAGACTCAGAGTCTCAAAGTCTCAGTGTCTCTGTGTCTCTGTGTCTCAGTGTCTCAGTGTCTCTGCGTCTCAGTGTCTGAGAGTCTCAATGTCTCTGTGTCACAGTGTCTCAGTGTCTCTGTGTCTCTGTGTCTCAGTGTCTCAGAGTCTCAGTGCCTCTGTGTCTCTGTGTCTCAGAGTCTCAGTGTTTCTATGCCTCTGTGTCTCAGTGTCTCAGAGTCTCAGTGTCTCAGTGTCTCAGAGTCTCAGTGTCTCAGTGTCTCAGAGTCTCTGTGTCTCGGTGTCTCAGAGTCTCTGTGTCTCTGTGTCTCCGTGTCTCAGTGTCTCAGAGTCTAAGTGTCTCAGGGTCTCAATTTCTCTGTGTCTCAGTGTCTCTGTGTCTCAGTGTCTCAGTGTCTCTGCGTCTCAGTGTCTCAGAGTCTCAATGCCTCAGTGTCTCAGTGTCTCTGTGTCTCGGTGTCTCAGAGTCTCTGTGTCTCTGTGTCTCCGTGTCTCAGTGCCTCCGAGTCTCAGTGTCCAGGGTCTCAGTTTCTCTGTGTCTCAGTGTCTCTGTGTCTCAGTGTCTCAGTGTCTCTGTGTCTCAGTGACTCAGAGTCTCAGTGCCTCGGTGTCTCAGTGTCTCAGAGTCTCAGTGCCTCTGTGTCTCTGTGTCTCAGTGTCTCAGAGTCTCAGGGTCTCTGTGTCTCTGTGTCTCAGTGTCTCAGTGTCTCAGAGTCTCAGTGTCTCATTGTCTGTGTGTCTCGGTGTCTCAGAGTCTCAGTGTCTCTGTGTCTTTGAGTCTCAGTGTCTCAGAGTCTCAGTTTCTCAGTGTCTCTGAGTCTCAGTGTTTCTGTGTCTCAGGGTCTCAGTGTCTCTGGGTCTCTGTGTCTCAGAGTCTCAGAGTCTCAGTGTCTCAGTGTCTCTGTGTCTCTGTGACTCAGTATCTCAAGTCTCTGTATCTCTGTGTCTCAGAGTCGCTGTGTCACAGTGTCTCTGTGTCTCAGAGTCTCAGTGTCTCTATGTCTCGGGGTCACAGTGTTACTGAGTCTCAGTGTCTCAGAGACTCAGTGCCTCAGAGTCTCAGTGTCTCAGAGTCTCAGTGTCTCAGTGTCTCTGTGTCTCAGTGTCTCAGAGTCTCAGTGTCTCAGTTTCTCAGAGTCTCAGTGTCTCTGCATCCCTATGTCTCAGTGTCTCAGTGTCTCTGTGTCTCAGTGCCTCAGAGACTCAGTGTCTCAGTTTCTCAGAGTCTCAGTGTCTCTGCATCCCTATGTCTCAGTGTCTCAGTGTCTCTGTGCCTCATTGTCTTGGTGTCTCTGTGTCTCATTGTCTCAGTGTCTCAGAGTCTCAGTGTCCCTCTGTCTCAGTGTCTCCGTATCCCTGTGTTTCAGAGTCTCAGTGTCTCAGTGTCTCATAGTCTCAGCGTCTCTGTGTCTCTGTGTCTCTGTTTCTCTGTGTCTCAGAGTCTCAGTGTCTCAGTGTCTCAGACTCTCAGAGTCTCAGAGTCTCTGTGTCGCAGTGTCTCAGTGTCACTGCGTCTCAGTGACTCAGAGTCTCAATGTCTCTGTGTCTCAGTGTCTCAGTGTCTCAGAGTCTCAGTGCATCTGTGTCTCTGCGTCTCAGTGTCTCAGAGTCTCAGTGTCTCTGTGTCTCAGTGTCTCAGTGTCTCTGAGTCTCAGTGTCTCTGTGTCCCTGTGTCTCAGTGTCTCAGTTTCTCAGTGTCTCAGTGTCTCAGTGTCTCTGTGTCTCTGTGTCTCTGTGTCTCAGTGTCTCTGTGTTTCAGTGTCTTTGTTTCTGTGTCTTAGTGTCTCAGAGTCTTAGTGTCTATGTGTCTCAGAGCCTCAGTGTCTCTGTGTCTCAGTGTCTCAGAGTCCAAGTGTCTCTGTGTCTCAGAGTCTCAGAGTCTCTGTGTCTCTGTGTCTCAGTGTCTCTGTGTCTCTGTGTCTCAGAGTCTCAATGTCTCTGTGCCTCAGCGTCTCAGTGTCTCTGTGTCTCAGTGTCTCAGTGTCTCTGTGTCTCAGTGTCTCAGAGTCTCAGTGCCTCTGTGTCTCTGTGTCTCAGTGTCTCAGAGTCTCAGTGCCTCTGTGTCTCTGTGTCTCAGTGTCTCAGAGTGTCTGTGTCTCTGTGCCTCAGTGTCTCAGAGTCTCTGTGTCTCGGTTTCTCAGAGTCTCAGTGCCTCTGTGTCACAGTGTCTCAGAGTCTCAATGTCTCAGTGTATCAGAGTCTAAGTTTCTCAGTGTCTCAGATTCTTTGTGTCTCAGTGTCTCAGTGTCTCTGTGTCTCGGTTTCTCAGAGTCTCAGTGACTCTGTGTCTCTGTGTCTCAGTGTCTCAGTGTCTCAGCGTCTCTGTGTCTCAGTGTCTCAGTGTCTCGGTGTTTCAGTGTCTCTGTGTCTCGGTGTCTCAGACTCTCTGTATCTCAGTGTCTCTGTGTCTCAGTGTCTCAGAGTCTCAGTGTCTCAGTGTCCCTGAGTCTCAGTGTCTCAATGTCTCAGAGTCTCAGTGTTACTGTGCCTCTGTGTCTCTATGTCTCCGAGTCTCAGTGTCTCAGAGTCTCAGTGTCTCAGTGTCTCAGTGTCTCTGTGTCCCTGTGTCTCAGTGTCTCTGTGTGTCAGTGTCTCATTTTCACAGAGTCTCAGTGTCTCAGTTTCTCAGTGTCTCTGTGTCTTAGTGTCTCTGTGTCTCAGTGTCTCAGAGTATCAGTGTCTCTGTGTCTCTGTGTCTCGGTGTCTCAGTGTCTCTGTGTCTCTGTGTCTCAGTGTCTCAGAGTATCAGTCATTCTGATTCTCAGTTACTCTGTGTCTCATAGTCTCAGTGTCTCTGCATCCCTATGTCTCAGTGTCTCTTTGTCTCAGAGTCTCAGTGTCTCAGTGTCTCTGCGTCTCTGTGTCTCAGCATCTCAGTTCTCTGCGTCTCAGTGTCTCAGAGGCTCAATGTCTCTGTGCCTCAGTGTCTCAGTGTCTCAGAGTCTCAGAGTCTCAGCGTCTCTGTGTCTTTTTGTCTCAGTGACTCAGTGACTCAGTGCCTCTGTGTCTCTGTGTCTCAGTGTCTCAGAGTCTCAATGTCTCTGTGCCTCAGTGTCTCAGTGTCTCAGATTCTCTGTGTCTCTGTGTCTCACAGTCTCAGTTTCTCTGTGTCTCTGTGTCTCAGTGTCTCAGAGACTCAGTGTCTCAGTGTCTCAGAGTCTCAGTGTCACTGTGCCTCTGTGTCTCTATGTCTCAAAGTCTCAGTGTCTCAGAGTCTGAGCATCTCTGTGTCTCGGGGTCACAGTGTCTCTGAGTCTCAGTGTCTCAGAGTCTCAGTGTCTCAGAGTGTCAGTGTCTCTGTGTCTCAGTGTCTCTGCGTCTCAGTGTCTGAGAGTCTCAATGTCTCTGTGCCTCAGTGTCTCAGTGTCTCAGAGTCTCAGTGTCTCTGTGTCTCAGTGTCTCAGAGTCTCAGTGCCTCTGTGTCTCAGTGTCTCAGTGTCTCTCTGTCTCTGTGTCTCAGTGTCTCAGTGTCTCAGTGCCTCAGTGTCTCTGTGTCTCGGTGTCTCAGAGTCTCTGTGTCTCTGTGTCTCCGTGTCTCAGTGTCTCAGAGACTCAGTGACTCTGTGTCCCTGTGTCTCAGTGTCTCTGTTTCTCAGTGTCTCTGTGTCTCAGAGTCTCAGAGTCTCAGTGTCTCTGTGTCTCAGTGTCTTTGTTTCTGTGTCTCAGAGTCTTAGTGTCTCTGTGTCTCTGTGTCTCTGTGTCTCAGAGTCTCAGAGTCTCTGTGTCTCTATGTCTCTGTGTCTCAGAGTCTCAGAGTCTCAGAGTCTCTGTGGCTCTGTGTCTCTGTGTCTCAGCGTCTCTGTGTCTCTGTGTCTCAGAGTCTCAATGTCTCTGTGCCTCAGCGTCTCAGTGTCTCAGTGTCTCAGTGTCTCTGTGTCTCAGTGTCTCAGAGCCTCAGTGCCTCTGTGTCTCTGTGTCTCAGTGTCTCAGAGTCTCTGTGTCTCTGTGTCTCAGTGTCTCAGAGTCTCTCTGACTCGGTTTCTCAGAGTCTCAGTGCCTCTGTGTCTCAGTGTCTCAGTGTCTCAGTGTCTCTGTGTCTCAGAGTCTCAATGTCTCAGTGTATCAGAGTCTAAGTTTCTCAGTGTCTCAGAGTCTTTGTGTCTCAGTGTCTCAGTGTCTCTGTGTCTCGGTTTCTCAGAGTCTCAGTGACTCTGTGTCTCTGTGTCTCAGCGTCTCTGTGTCTCTGTGTCTCAGTGTCTCTGTGTCTCAGAGACTCTGTATCTCATGTCTCAGAGTCTCAGTGTCTCAGTTTCTTAGAGTCTCAGTGTCTCTGCATCCCTATGTCTCAGTGTCTCTGTGTCTCATTGTCACGGTGTCTCTGTGTCTCATTGTCTCAGTGTCTCAGTGTCTCAGTGTCTCAGAGTCTCAGCGTCTCTGTGTCTCTGTGTCTCTGTTTCTCTGTGTCTCAGTGTCTCTGTGTCTCAGACTCTCAGAGTCTCAGAGTCTCAGTGTCTCTGTGTTTCTGTGTCGCAGTGTCTCAGTGTCACTGCGTCTCAGTGTCTCAGAGTCTCAATGTCTCTGTGCCTCTGTGTCTCTGTGTCTCAGTGCCTCCGTGTCTCAGAGTCTCAGTGCCGCTGTGTCTTTGCGTCTCAGTGTCTCAGAGTCTCAGTGTCTCTGTGTCTCTGCGTCTCAGTGTCTCAGTGTCTCAGTGTCTCTGCGTCTCTGCGTCTCAGTGTCTCAGAGTATCAGTGTCTCTGTGTTTCTGTGTCTCATTGTCTCAGAGTCTCAGTGTCTCTGTGTGTCATTGTCACTATGTGTCAGTGTCTCTGTGTCTCAGTGTCTCAGAGTGTCAGTGTCTCAGTGATTCTGTATCTCTTTGCCTCAGAGTCTCAGTGTCCCTGTGTCTCAGTGTCTCAGATTCTCAGTGTCTCTGTGTCTCAGTGTCTCAGTGTCTCTGTGTCTCAGATTCTCAGAGTCTCAGTGTCTCTGTGTCTCAGTGTCTCAGAGTCTCAGTGTCTCAGTCTCTCTGTGTCTCGGTGTCTCTGTGTCTCTGCGTCTCAGTGTCTCTGAGTCTCAGTGTCTCAGTGTCTCTGTGTTTCTGTGTCTCAATGTCTCAGAGTCTCAGTGTCTCAGTGTCTCTGTGTCTCGGTGTCTCTGTGTTTCTGTGTCTCAGTGCCTCTGTGTCTCTGTTTCTCAGTGTCTCAGAGTCTCAGTGCCTCTGTGTCTCTGTGTCTCAGTGTCTCAGAATCTCAGTGTCTCAGAGTCTCAGTGTCTCAGTGTCTCTGTGTCTCAGTGTCTCTGTGTCTCAGTGTCTCAGACTGTCAGTGTATCAGTGACTCTGTATCTCTGTGTCTCAGAGTCACAGTGTCTGTTTGTCTCGGTGTCTCAGAGACTCAGTGTCTGAGTGTCTCAGTGTCTCTGTGTCTCAGTGTCTCAGAGTCTCAGTGTCTCAGTGTCTCAGTGTCGCTGTGTCTCAGTGTCTCAGAGTCTCAGTGTCTCTGTGTCTCGGTGTTGTCAGAGACTCAGTGTCTCTTTGTCTCTGTGTCTCTGTGTCTCAGTGTCTCAGAGTCTCAGTGTCTCTGATCATGAGTGTCTCTGTGTCTCAGTGTATCTGTGTCTCAGTCTCAGAGCCTCAGTGTCTCTGTGTATCATTGTCTCTGTGTCTCTGTGTCTCAGCGTCTCAGTGTCTCTGAGTCTCAGTGTCTCTGTGTTTCAGTGTCTCTGTGTCCCTGTGTTTCAGAGTCTCAGTGTCTCAGATTCTCAGTGTCTCTGTGTCTCAGTGTCTCTGTTTCTCTGTGTCTCAGTGTCTCTGCGTCTCAGTGTCTCAGAGTCTCAATGTCTCTGTGCCTCAGTGTCTCAGTGTCTCAGATTCTCTGTGTCTCTGTGTCTCACAGTCTCAGTTTCTCTGTGTCTCTGTGTCTCAGTGTCTCAGAGACTCAGTGTCGCAGAGACTCAGTGTCTCAGACTGTCAGTGTCTCAGTGACTCTGTATCTCTGTGCCTCAGAGTCTCAGTGTCTCTGTGTCTCTGTGTCTCTGTGTCTCAGTGTCTCTGAGTTTCAGTGTCTCAGTGTCTCTGTGTCTCTGTGTCTCTGTGTTTCTGTGTCTCATGTCTCAGAGTCTTAGTGTCTCATTGTCTCAGAGTCTCAGTGTCTCTGTGTCTCAGTGTCTCAGAGACTCTGTATCTCATGTCTCAGAGTCTCAGTGTCTCAGTTTCTTAGAGTCTCAGTGTCTCTGCATCCCTATGTCTCAGTGTCTCTGTGTATCAGAGTCTCAGTGTCTCAGTGTCTCAGAGTCTCAGCGTCTCTGTGTTTCTGTGTCTCTGTTTCTCTGTGTCTCAGTGTCTCTGTGTCTCAGACTCTCAGAGTCTCAGAGTCTCTGTGTTTCTGTGTCGCAGTGTCTCAGTTTCACTGCGTCTCAGTGTCTCAGAGTCTCAATGTCTCTGTGCCTCTGTGTCTCTGTGTCTCAGTCTCTCCGTGTCTCAGAGTCTCAGTGCCGCTGTGTCTTTGCGTCTCAGTGTCTCAGAGTCTCAGTGTCTCTGTGTCTCAGTGTCTCTGTGTCGCTATGTCTCAGTGTCTCAGTGTCTCAGTTTCTCAGTGTCTCTGTGTCTCTGTGTCTCTGTTGTCTGTGTCACAGTGTCTCAGAGCCTCAGTGTCTCTGTGTCTCTGCGTCTCAGTGTCTCAGTGTCTCTGCGTCTCTGCGTCTCAGTGTCTCAGAGTATCAGTGTCTCTGTGTTTCTGTGTCTCATTGTCTCAGAGTCTCAGTGTCTCTGTGTGTCATTGTCACTATGTGTCAGTGTCTCTGTGTCTCAGTGTCTCAGAGTGCCAGTGTCTCAGTGATTCTGTATCTCTTTGCCTCAGAGTCTCAGTGTCCCTGTGTCTCAGTGTCTCAGATTCTCAGTGTCTCTGTGTCTCAGTGTCTCAGTGTCTCAGAGTATCTGTGTCTCAGTGTCTCTGTGTCTCTGTGTCTCAGTGTCTCTGTGTCTCTGTGTCTCGGAGTGTCAGTGTCTCAGAGTCTCTGTGTCTCTGTGTTTCTGTGTCTCAATGTCTCAGAGTCTCAGTGTCTCATTGTCTCAGAGTCTCAGTGTCTCTGTGTGTCAGTGTCTCTGTGTCTCAGTGTCTCTGTGTCTCAGTGTCTCAGAGTGTCAGTGTCTCAGTGACTCTGTATCTCTGTGCCTCAGAGTCTCAGAGTCTCAGTGTCTGAGAGTCTCAATGTCTCTGTGCCTCAGTGTCTCAGTGTCACAGAGTCTCTGTGTCTCTGTGTCTCAGTGTCTCAGATTCTCAGTGTCTCTGTGTCTCAGTGTCTCAGACTGTCAGTGTCTCAGTGACTCTGTATCTCTGTGCCTCAGAGTCTCAGTGTCTCTGTGTCTCAGTGTCTCAGTGTCTCTGTGTCTCAGAGTCTCAGAGTCTCAGTGTCTCTGTGTCTCAGTGCCTCAGTGTCTCAGAGTCTCAGTGTCTGAGAGTCTCAATGTCTCTGTGCCTCAGTGTCTCAGTGTCACAGAGTCTCAGTGTCTCTGTGTCTCAGTGTTTCTGTGTCTCATTGTCTCAGATTCTCAGTGTCTCAGTGTCTCAGTGTCTCTGTGTCTCAGAGTCTCAGTGTCTCTGTGTCTCAGTGTCTCTGTGTCTCAGAGTCTCAGTGTCTCTGTGTCTCTGTGTCTCAGTGTCTCTGTGTCTCAGTGCCTCTGTGTCTCTGTTTCTCAGTGTCTCAGAGTCTCACTGCCTCTGTGTCTCAGTGTCTCAGAATTTCAGTGTCTCAGTGTCTCAGAGTCTCAGTGTCTCAGTGTCTCTCTGTCTCAGTGTCTCTGTGTCTCAGTGTCTCAGACTGTCAGTGTATCAGTGACTCTGTATCTCTGTGTCTCAGAGTCTCAGTGTCTCTGTGTCTCAGTGTCTCAGAGTCTCAGTGTTTCAGTGCCGCTGTGTCTCAGTGTCTCAGAGTCTCAGTGTCTGTTTGACTCGGTGTCTGAGAGACTCAGTGTCTCAGTGTCTTAGTGTCGCTGTGTCTCAGTGTCTCAGTGTCTCTTTGTCTCTGTGTCTCTGTGTCTCAGTGTCTCAGATTCTCAGTGTCTCTGATCATGAGTGTCTCTGTGTCTCAGTGTATCTGTGTCTCAGTCTCAGAGTCTCAGTGTCTCTGTGTATCATTGTCTCTGTGTCTCTGTGTCTCAGCGTCTCAGTGTCTCTGAGTCTCAGTGTATCTGTGTTTCAGTGTCTCTGTGTCCCTGTGTTTCAGAGTCTCAGTGTCTCAGTGTCTCAGTGTCTCAGATTCTCAGTGTCTCTGTGTCTCAGTGTCTCTGTTTCTCTGTGTCTCAGTGTCTCTGCGTCTCAGTGTATCAGAGTCTCAGTGTCTCTGTGCCTCAGTGTCTCAGTGTCTCAGACTCTCTGTGTCTCTGTGTCTCACAGTCTCAGTTTCTCTGTGTCTCTGTGTCTCAGTGTCTCAGAGACTCAGTGTCTCAGAGACTCAGTGTCTCAGACTGTCAGTGTCTCAGTGACTCTGTATCTCTGTGCCTCAGAGTCTCAGTGTCTCTGTGTCTCAGTGTCTCAGTGTCTCTGTGTCTCAGAGTCTCAGAGTCACAGTGTCTCTGTGTCTCAGTGTCTCATGTCTCAGAGTCTCTGAGTCTCAGTGTCTCAGTGTCTCTGTGTCTCAGTGTCTCTGTGTCTCAGTGTTTCTGTGCCTCAGTATCTCGGAGTGTCAGTGTATCAGTGACTCTGTATCTCTGTGTCTCAGAGTCTCAGTGTCTCTGTGTCTCAGTGTCTCAGAGTCTCAGTGTCTCAGTGTCTCAGTGTCTCAGAGTCTCAGTGTCTCTGTGTCTCAGTGTCTCAGAGTCTCAGTGTCTCTGTGTCTCTGTGTCTCAGTGTCTCAGAGTCTCAGTGTCTCAGTGTCTCATAGTCTCAGTTTCTCAGTGTCTCAGAGTCTCAGTGTTTCTTTGTCTCTGGGTCTCTGTGTCTCAGTGTCTCAATGTCTCTGTGTCTCAGTGTCTCAGAGTCGCTGTGTCTCTGTGTCTCAGTGTCTTAGAGTCTCAGTGTCTCGGTGTCTGTGAGTCTCAGTGTCACTGTGCCTCTGTGTCTCTATGTCTCAGAGTCTCAGTGTCTCAGAGCCTCAGTGTCTCAGAGTCTCAGTGTCTCAGATTCTCAGTGTCTCAGTGTCTCTGTGTCTCATGTCTCAGAGTCTCAGTGTCTCAGTTTCTCAGAGTCTCAGTGTCTCTGCATCCCTATGTCTCAGTGTCTCAGAGTCTCAGTGACTCAGTGTCTCAGAGTCTAGGTGTCCCTGTGTCTCAGTGTCTCCGTACCCAGTTGTTTCAGAGTCTCAGTGTCTCAGTGTCTCAGAGTCTCAGCGTCTCTGTGTCTCTGTGTCTCTGTTTCTCTGTGTCTCAGTGTCTCGGTGTCTCAGACACTCAGAGCCTCAGTGTCTCTGTGTCTCTGTGTCGCAGTGTTTCAGTGTCACTACGTCTCAGTGTCTCAGAGTCTCAATGTCTCTGTGCCTCTGTGTCTCTGTGTCTCAGAGTCTCAGTGCCGCTGTGTCTTTGCGTCTCAGTGTCTCAGTGTCTCTGTGTCTCAGTGTCTCTGTGTCGCTATGTCTCAGTGTCTCAGTTTCTCAGTGTCTCTGTGTCTCTGTGTCTCAGTGTCTCAGAGTCTCTATGTCTCTGTGTCTCAGTGTCTCAGAGTCTCTGTGTCTCGGTTTCTCAGAGTCTCAGTGCCTCTGTGTCTCAGTGTCTCAGTGTCTCTGTGTCTCAGTGTCTCTGTGTCACAGTGTCTCAGAGCCTCAGTGTCTCTGTGTCTCAGTGTCTCTGTGCAGAGGGTGCAGAGGAGGTTTACTAGGATGTTGCCTGGTATGGTGGGGAGGTCCTATGAGGAGAGACTGAGGGATCTAGGGTTGTTTTCGTTGGAAAGAAGGCGGCTAAGAGGGGATCTTATTGAAACATATAAGATGATTAGAGGTTTAGATAGGGTGGATAGTGATAGCCTTTTTCCTCGGATGGAGAAAGCTAGCACGAGGGGGCATGGCTTTAAATTAAGGGGGGGTAGCTACAGGACGGATGTCAGGGGTAGGTTCTTTACCCAGCGGGTGGTGAGGGATTGGAATGCCCTGCCTGCTGCAGTTGTAAATGCGTCTAGTTTGGGGGCGTTTAAGAGATCTCTGGATAGGTTTATGGACGAAAAGGGATTGGTATAGGCTAGTGGGTCATTGTTTTTGTAACTGGTCGGCGCAACATCGTGGGCCGAAGGGCCTGTTCTGCGCTGTAATGTTCTATGTTCTATGTTCTATGTTCTATGTTCTCTGTGTCTCTATGTCTCAGAGTCTCAGTGTCTCAGAGTCTCAATGTCTCAGTGTGTCAGTGTCTCTGTGTCCCTGTGTCTCAGTGTCTCTGTGTCTCAGTGTCTCATTTTCACAGAGTCTCAGTGTCTCAGTTTCTCAGTGTCTCTGCGTCTCAGTGTCTCTGCGTCTCAGTGTCTCTGTGTCTCGGTTTCTCAGCGTCTCAGTGACTCTGTGCCTCAGTGTCTCAGTGTCTCAGTGTCTCTGTGTCTCAGTGTCTCAGTGTCTCAGAGTCTCTGTATCTCTGTGTCTCAGTGTCTCTGTGTCTCAGTGTCTCAGAGTCTCAGTGTCTCAGTGTCTCTGAGTCTCAGTGTCTCAGAGTCTCAGTGTCTCTGAGTCTCAGTGTCTCAGTGTCTCAGTGTCTCTGTGCCTCTGTGTCTCTATGTCTCAGAGTCTCAGTGTCTCAGAGTCTCAATGTCTCAGTGTGTCAGTGTCTCTGTGTCCCTGTGTCTCAGTGTCTCTGTGTCTCAGTGTCTCATTTTCACAGAGTCTCAGTGCCTCAGTTTCTCAGTGTCTCTGCGTCTCAGTGTCTCTGTGTCTCAGTGTCTCAGAGCATCAGTGTCTCTGTGTCTCTGTGTCTCGGTGTCTCAGTGTCTCAGAGTCTCAGTGTCTCTGTGTCTCTGTGTCTCTGCGTCTCAGTGTCTCCGAGTATCAGTGATTCAGATTCTCAGTAACTCTGTGTCTCTGTGTCTCAGTGTCTCTGTGTCTCAGAGTCTCAGAGTCTCAGTGTCTCTGCATCCCTATGTCTCAGTGTCTCTTTGTCTCTGCGTTTCAGTGTCTCAGTGTCTCTGCGTCTCTGTGTCTCAGCCTCTCAGTTCTCTGCGTCTCAGTGTCTCAGAGTCTCAATGTCTCTGTGCCTCTGTGTCTCAGTGTCTCAGAGTCTCAGCGTCTCTGTGTCTTTGTGTCTCAGTGTCTCAGTGACTCAGTGCCTCTGTGTCTCTGTGTCTCAGTGTCTCAGAGTCTCAGTGCCTCTGTGTCTCTGTTTCTCAGTGTCTCAGTGTCTCAGAGTCTCAGTGTCTCTGTGTCTCAGCGTCTCTGCGTCTCAGTGTGTCAGAGTCTCAGTGTCTCTGTGTCTCAGTGTCTTTGTTTCTGTGTCTCAGTGTCTCAGAGTCTTAGTGTCTATGTGTCTCAGAGCCTCAGTGTCTCTGTGTCTCAGAGTCTAAGTGTCTCTGTTTCTCAGAGTCTCAGTGTCTCTGCATCCCTATGTGTCAGTGTCTCAGTGTCTCTGTGTCTCAGTGTCTCTGTGTCTCAGTGTCTCAGAGTCACAGTGTCTCTGTTTCTCTGTGTCTCAGTGTCTCTGTGTCTCAGAGTCTCAGAGTCTCAGAGTCTGTGTCTCTCTGTGTCTCAGTGTCGCTGTGTCTCTGTGTCACAGTGTCTCAGAGTCTCAGTGTCTCAGTGTCTCAGAGTCTCAGTGTCACTGTGCCTCTGTGTCTCTATGTCTCAGAGTCTCAGTGTCTCAGAGACTCAGTGTCTCAGTGTCTCTGTGTCTCAGTGTCTCAGTGTCTCATTTTCACAGAGTCTCAGTGTCTCAGTTTCTCAGTGTTTCTGTGTCTCAGTGTCTCTGTGTTTTTGTGTCTCAGAGCATCAGTGTCTCTGTGCCTGAGTGTCTCTGTGTCTCTGTGTCTCGGTGTCTCAGTGTCTCAGAGTCTCAGTGTCTCTGTGTCTCTGCGTCTCAGTGTCTCAGAGTATCAGTGATTCTGATTCTCAGTAACTCTGTGTCTCTGTGTCTCAGTGTCTCGGTGTCTCAGACTCTCAGAGTCTCAGAGTCTCAGTGTCTCTGTGTCTCTGTGTCGCAGTGTCTCAGTGTCCCAGAGTCTCAATGTCTCTGTACCTCTGTGTCTCTGTGTCTCAGTGTCTCAGAGTCTCAGTGCCGCTGTGTCTTTGCGTCTCAGTGTCTCAGAGTCTCAGTGTCTCTGTGTCTCTGTGTCTCAGTGTCTCTGTGTCACTGCGGCTCAGTGTCTCAGAGTCTCAATGTCTCTGTGCCTCTGTGTCTCTGTGTCTCAGTGTCTCAGAGTCTCAGAGTCTCAGTGTCGCTGTGTCTTTGCGTCTCAGTGTCTCAGAGTCTCAGTGTCTCTGTTTCTCAGTGTCGCAGTGTCTCAGTGTCTCTGTGTCACTGCGTCTCAGTGTCTCAGAGTCTCAATGTCTCTGTGCCTCTGTGTCTCTGTGTCTCAGTGTCTCAGAGACTCAGTGCCGCTGTGTCTTTGCGTCTCAGTGTCTCAGAGTCTCAGTGTCTCAGTGTCTCTGTGTCGCTATGTCTCAGTGTCTCAGTTTCTCAGTGTCTCTGTGTCTCAGTGTCTCTGTGTGTCAGTGTCTCAGAGCCTCAGTGTCTCTGTGTCTCTGCGTCTCAGTGTCTCAGTGTCTCATTGTCTCAGAGTCTCAATGTCTCAGTGTCTCAGTTTCTCTGTGTCTCTGTTTCTCAGTGTCTCTGTGTCTCTGTGTCTCGGAGTGTCAGTGTCTCAGAGTCTTAGTGTCTCTGTGTTTCTGTGTCTCAGTGTCTCATTGTCTCAGCGTCTCAGTGTCTCTGTGTGTCAGTGTCTCTGTGTCTCAGTGTCTCTGTGTCTCAGTGTCTCAGAGTGTCATTGTCTCAGTGACTCTGTATCTCTGTGCCTCAGAGTCTCAGTGTCTCTGTGTCTCAGTGTCTCAGATTCTCAGTGTCTCTGTGTCTCAGTGTCTCAGACTGTCAGTGTCTCAGTGACTCTGTATCTCTGTGCCTCAGAGTCTCTGTGTCTCAGTGACTCAGTGTCTCTGTGTCTCAGAGTCTCAGAGTCTCAGTGTCTCTGAGTCTCAGTGTCTCAGTGTCTCAGAGTCTCAGTGTCTCAGTATCTCTGTGTCTCTGTGTCTCTGTGTCTCTGCGTCTCAGTGTCTCTGAGTCTCAGTGTCTCAGTGTCTCTGTGTTTCTGTGTCTCAATGTCTCAGAGTCTCAGTGTCTCATTGTCTCAGATTCTCAGTGTCTCTGTTTCTCAGTGTCTCTGTGTCTCAGTGCCTCTGTGTCTCTGTTTCTCAGTGTCTCAGAGTCTCAGTGCCTCTGTGTCTCGGTGTCTCAGAGTCTCTGTGTCTCTGTGCGTCAGTGTCTCAGAGTCTCAGTGTCTCAGTGTCTCATTAGTCTCAGTTTCTCAGTGTCTCAGAGTCTCAGTGTTTCTTTGTCTCAGGGTCTCAGTGTCTCTGGGCCTCTGTGTCTCAGTGTCTCTGTGTCTCAGTGTCTCTGTGTCTCAGTGTCTCAGAGTCGCTGTGTCTCTGTGTCTCAGTGTCTCAGAGTCTCAGTGTCTCGGTGTCTGTGAGTCTCAGTGTCACTGTTCCTCTGTGTCTCTATGTCTCAAGTCTCAGTGTCTCAGAGTCTCAGTGTCTCAGAGTCTCAGTGTCTCTGTGTCTCGGGGTCACAGTTTCTCTGAGTCTCAGTGCCGCTGTGTCTTTGCGTCTCAGTGTCTCAGTGTCTCAGAGTCTCAGTGTCTCAGTGTCTCTGTGTCTCTGCGTCTCAGTGTCTCTGTGTCTCTGCGTCTCTGCGTCTCAGTGTCTCAGAGTATCAGTGTCTCAGTGTGTCAGTGTCTCTGTGTCTCAGTGTCTCTGTGTCTCGGAATGTCAGTGTCTCAGAGTCTCAGTGTCTCTGTTTCTGTGTCTCAATGTCTCAGAGTCTCAGTGTCTCACAGCCTCAGTGTCTCAGAGACTCAGTGTCTCTGTGTCTCTGTGTCTCAGTGTCTCTGTGTCCCTGTGTCTCAGTGTCTCAGTTTCTCAGTGTCTGTGTGTCTCTGTGTCCTAGTGTCTTTGTGTCTCAGTGTCTCAGAGCCTCAGTGTCTCTGTGTCTCAGAGTCTCAGTGTCTCAGTGTCTCTGTGTCTCATTGTCTCAGTGTCTCAGTGTCTCAGAGTCTCAGATTCTCAGTGTCTCAGAGTCTCAGTTTCTCAGTGTCTCAGAGTCTCAGTGTCTCTGTGTCTCGGGGTCACAGTGTCTCTGAGTCTCAGTGTCTCTGTGTCTCGGTGTCTCTGAGTCTCAGTGTCTCTGTGTCTCTGTGTCTCAGTGTCCCAGAGTCTGAGTGTCTCAGTGTCTCTGTGTCTCTGTGTCTCATCGTCTCAGAGTCTCAGCGTCTCTGTGTCTCTGTGTCTCATATCTCAGTGTCTCAGTGTGTCAGTGTCTCAGTGTCTCAGTGTCTCTGTGTCTCATTGTCTCGGTGTCTCTGTGTCTCATTGTCTCAGTGTCTCAGAGTCTCAGTGTCTCAGTGTCTCAGAGTCTCAGCGTCACTGTGTCTCTGTGTCTCTGTTTCTCTGTGTCTCAGTGTCTCTGTGTCTCAGTGTCTCAGAGTCTCAGAGTCTCAGAGTCTCAGTGTCTCTGTGTCTCAGTGTCTCAGTGTCTCAGAGTCTCAGTGTCTCTGTGTCTCGGTGTCTCTGTGTCTCTGTGTTTCTGTGTCTCAATGTCTCAGAGTCTCAGTGTCTCAGTGTCTCAGATTCTCAGTGTCTCAGTGTCTCTGTGTCTCAGTGCCTCTGTGTCTCTGTTTCTCAGTGTCTCAGAGTCTCAGTGCCTCTGTGTCTCTGTGTCTCAGTGTCTCAGAATCTCAGTGTCTCAGTGTCTCAGAGTCTCAGTGTCTCAGTGTCTCTGTGTCTCAGAGTCTCTGTGTCTCAGTGTCTCAGTGTCTCAGTTTTCAGTGTCTCAGTGTCTCAGAGTCTCAGTGTCTCAGTGTCTCATAGTCTCAGTTTCTCAGTGTCTCAAGGTCTCAGTGTCTCAGTGTCTCATAGTCTCAGTTTCTCAGTGTCTCAGAGTCTCAGTGTTTCTTTGTCTCAGGGTCTCAGTGTCTCTGGGCCTCTGTGTCTCAGTGTCTCTGTGTCTCAGTGTCTCAGAGTCGCTGTGTCTCTGTGTCTCAGTGTCTCAGAGTCTCAGTGTCTCGGTGTCTGTGATTCTCAGTGTCACTGTGCCTCTGTGTCTCTATGTCTCTGAGTCTCAGTGTCTCAGAGTCTCAGTGTCTCAGAGTCTCTGTGTCTCTGTGTCTCGGGGTCACAGTGTCTCTGAGTCTCAGTGTCTCAGAGTCTCAGTGTCTCAGTGACTCTGTATCTCTGTGCCTCAGAGTCTCAGTGTCTCTGTGTCTCAGTGCTTCAGAGTCTCTGTGTCTCAGAGTCTCAGAGTCTCAGTGTCTCAGTGTCTCAGTGTTTCTGTGTCTCAATGTCTCAGAGTCTCAGTGTCTCATTGTCTCAGATTCTCAGTATCTCTGTGTCTCAGTGTCTCTGAGTCTCAGAGTCTCAGTGTCTCAGTGTCTCTGTGTCTCAGTGCCTCTGTGTCTCTGTTTCTCAGTGTCTCAGAGTCTCAGTGCCTCTGTGTCTCTGTGTCTCGGTGTCTCAGAGTCTCAGTGTCTCAGTGTCTCATAGTCTCAGTTTCTCAGTGTCTCAGAGTCTCAGTGTTTCTTTGTCTCAGGGTCTCAGTGTCTCTGGGCCTCTGTGTCTCAGTGTCTCTGTGTCTCAGTGTCTCTGTGTCTCAGTGTCTCAGTGTCGCTGTGTCTCTGTGTCTCAGTGTCTCAGAGTCTCAGTTTCTCGGTGTCTGTGAGTCTCAGTGTCTCTATGTCTCGGGGTCACAGTGTCTCTGAGTCTCAGTGTCTCAGAGTCTCAGTGTCTCAGTGTCTCTGTGTCTCATGTCTCAGAGTCTCAGTGTCTCAGCTTCTCAGAGTCTCAGTGTCTCTGCATCCCTATGTCTCAGTGTCTAAGAGTCTCAGTGACTCAGTGTCTCAGAGTCTAGGTGTCCCTGTGTCTCAGTGTCTCCGTACCCAGTTGTTTCAGAGTCTCAGTGTCTCAGTGTCTCAGAGTCTCAGCGTCTCTGTGTCTCTGTGTCTCTGTTTCTCTGTCTCAGTGTCTCGTTGTCTCAGACTCTCAGAGCCTCAGTGTCTCTGTGTCTCTGTGTCGCAGTGTTTCAGTGTCACTACGTCTCAGTGTCTCAGAGTCTCAATGTCTCTGTGCCTCTGTGTCTCTGTGTCTCAGTGCCTCAGAGTCTCAGTGCCGCTGTGTCTTTGCGTCTCAGTGTCTCAGAGTCTCAGTGTCTCTGTGTCTCAGTGTCTCAGTGTCTCTGTGTCTCAGTGTCTCTGTGTCGCTATGTCTCAGTGTCTCAGTTTCTCAGTGTCTCTGTGTCTCTGTGTCTCAGTGTCTCTGTGTCTCAGTGTCTCAGAGCCTAGTGTCTCTGTGTCTCTGCGTCTCAGTGTCTCAGTGTCTCAGTGTCTCTGCGTCTCTGCGTCTCAGTGTCTCAGAGTATCAGTGTCTCAGTGTGTCAGTGTTTCTGTGTCTCTGTGTCTCAGTGTCTCTGTGTCTCTGTGTCTCGGAGTGTCAGTGTCTCAGAGTCTCAGTGTCTCTGTGTTTCTGTGTCTCAATGTCTCAGAGTCTCAGTGTCTCATTGTCTCAGAGTCTCAGTGTCTCTGTGTGTCAGTGTCTCTGTGTCTCAGTGTCTCTGTGTCTCAGAGTGTCAGTGTCTCAGTGACTCTGTATCTCTGTGCCTCAGAGTCTCAGTGTCTCTGTGTCTCAGATTCTCTGTGTCTCTGTGTCTCAGTGTCTCAGACTGTCAGTTTCTCAGTGACTCTGTATCTCTGTGCCTCAGAGTCTCAGTGTCTCAGTTTCTCTGTTTCTCTGTGTCTTAGAGTCTCAGAGTCTGAGTGTCTCTGTGTCTCAGTGTCTCAGTGTCTCAGAGTCTCAGTGTCTCAGTGTCTCTGTGTCTCGGTGTCTCTGTGTCTCTGCGTCTCAGTGTCTCTGAGTCTCAGTGTCTCTGTGTTTCTGTGTCTCAATGTCTCAGAGTCTCAGTGTCTCAGTGTCTCATTGTCTCAGAGTCTCAGTGTCTCTGTGTCTCAGTGTCTCTGTGTCTCAGAGTCTCAGTGTCTCAGTGTCTCTGTGCCACAGTGTCTCAGAGTCTCAGTGTCTCAGTGACTCTGAGTCTCAGTGTCTCAGAGTCTCAGTGTCTCAGTGTCTCTGTGTCTCATTGTCTCAGTGTCTCAGATGCCCAGAGTCTCAAAGTGTCAGTGTCTCTGTGCCTCAGTGTCTCAGTTTCTCAGAGTCTCAGTGCCTCTGTGTCTCTGTGTCTCAGTGTCTCAGAGTCTCATTGTCTCAGTGTCTGTGCGTCTCAGTGTCTCAGAGTCTCAATGTATCTGTGCCTCAGTGTCTCTGTGTCTTAGAGTCTCAGTGTCTCTGTGTCTCAGTGTCTCAGATTCTCAGTGTCTCTGTTTCTCTGTGTCTCAGTGTCTCTGAGTCTCAGAGTCTCAAAGTCTCTGTCTCTGTGTCTCTGTGTCTGAGTGTCTCAGTGTCTCTGCGTCTCTGTGTCTGAGAGTCTCAATGTCTCTGTGCCTCAGTGTCTCAGTGTCTCTGTGTCTCAGTGTCTCAGAGTCTCAGTGCCTCTGTGTCTCAGTGTCTCTGTGTCTCAGTGTCACAGAGTCTCAGTGTCTCAGTGTCTCTGTGTCTCAGTGTCTCAGTGTCTCTGTGTCTCGGTGTCTCAGAGTCTCAGTGTCTCTGTGTCTCTGTGTCTCAGAGTCTCAGTATCTCAGAGTCTCTTTGTCTCTGTGTCTCAGAGTCTCAGCGTCTCAGTGTATCAGAGTCTCAGTGTCTCAGTGTCTCTGTGTCTCAGTGTCTCAGAGTCTCAGTGTCTCAGAGTCTCAGTGTCTCTGTGTCTCAGTGTCTCAGAGTCTCAGTGTCTCTGTGTCTCGGTGTCTCTGAGTCTCAGTGTCTCTGTGTCCCTCAGTCTCTGTGTCTCAGTGTCCCAGAGTCTCAGTGTCTCAGAGTGTCTGTGTCTCAGTGTCTCAGAGTATCAGTGCCTCTGTGTCTCTGTGTCTCAGTGTCTCAGAGTCTCATTGTCTCAGTGTCTCTGCGTCTCAGTGTCTCAGAGTCTCAATGTATCTGTGCCTCAGTGTCTCTGTGTCTTAGAGTCTCAGTGTCTCTGTGTCTCAGTGTCTCAGATTCTCAGTGCCTCTGTTTCTCTGTGTCTCAGTGTCTCTGAGTCTCAGAGTCTCAAAGTCTCTGTCTCTGTGTCTCTGTGTCTGAGTGTCTCAGTGTCTCTGCGTCTCTGTGTCTGAGAGTCTCAATGTCTCTGTGCCTCAGTGTCTCAGGGTCTCAGTGTCTCAGTGTCTCAGAGTCTCAGTGTCTCTGTGTCTCAGTGTCTCAGAGTCTCAGTGCCTCTGTGTCTCTGTGTCTCAGTGTCTCTGAGTCTCAGTGTCTCTGTGTCTCAGTGTCTCAGTGTCTCAGGGTCTCAGTTTCTCTGTGTCTCAGTGTCACTGTGTCTCAGTGTCTCAGTGTCTCTGTGTCTCAGTGTCACAGAGTCTCAGAGTCTCAGTGTCCCAGTGTCTCTGTGTCTCGGTGTCTCAGAGTCTCAGTGTCTCTGTGTCTCTGTGTCTCAGAGTCTCAGTATCTCAGAGTCTCTGTGTATCTGTGTCTCAGAGTCTCAGTGTCTCAGAGTCTCAGTGTCTCAGAGTCTCAGTGTCTCTGTGTCTCAGAGTCTCAGTATCTCAGAGTCTCTGTGTCTCTGTGTCTCAGAGTCTCAGCGTCTCAGTGTATCAGAGTCTCAGTGTCTCAGTGTCTCTGTGTCTCAGTGTCTCAGAGTCTCAGTGTCTCTGTGTCTCAGTGTCTCAGAGTCTCAGTGTCTCTGTGTCTCGGTGTCTCTGAGTCTCAGTGTCTCTGTGTCCCTCTGTCTCTGTGTCTCAGTGTCCCAGAGTCTCAGTGTCTCAGAGTGTCTGTGTCTCTGTATCTCAGTGTCTCAGTGTCTCAGAGTCTCAGTTTCTCAGAGTCTCAGGGTCTCAGTGTCTCTGTGTCTCTGTGTCTCAGTGCCTCTGCGTCTCAGTGTCTCAGAGTATCAGTGTCTCAGTGTCTCTGTGTCTCAGTGTCTCTGTGTCTCTGTGTCTCGGAGTGTCAGTGTCTCAGAGTCTCAGTGTCTCTGTTTCTGTGTCTCAATGTCTCAGAGTCTCAGTGTCTCACAGCCTCAGTGTCTCAGAGTCTCAGTGTCTCTGTGTCTCAGTGTCTCAGTGTCTCTGTGTTTCTGTGTCTCAGTGTCTCTGTGTCCCTGTGTCTCAGTGTCTCAGAGCCTCAGTGTCTCTGTGTCTCAGAGTCTCAGTGTCTCAGTGTCTCTGTGTCTCATTGTCTCAGTGTCTATGTGTCTCAGTGTCTCAGAGTCTCAGTGTCTCTGTTTCTCTGTGTTTCAGTGTCTCAGTGTCTCTGTTTCTCTGTGTCTCAGTGTCTCAGTGTCTCTGCGTCTCAGTGTCTGAGAGTCTCAATGTCTCTGTGCCTCAGTGTCTCAGTGTCTCAGAGTCTCAGTGTCTCTGTGTCCCAGTGTCTCAGAGTCTCAGAGTCTCAGTTTCTCAGAGTCTCAGGGTCTCAGTGTCTCTGTGTCTCTGTGTCTCAGTGCCTCTGCGTCTCAGTGTCTCAGAGTATCAGTGTCTCAGTGTCTCTGTGTCTCAGTGTCTCTGTGTCTCTGTGTCTCGGAGTGTCAGTGTCTCAGAGTCTCAGTGTCTCTGTTTCTGTGTCTCAATGTCTCAGAGTCTCAGTGTCTCACAGCCTCAGTGTCTCAGAGTCTCAGTGTCTCTGTGTCTCAGTGTCTCAGAATCTCAGTGTCTCAGTGTCTCAGTGTCTCAGAGTCTCAGTGTCTCAGTGTCTCTGTGTCTCTGTGTCTCAGGGTGTCTGTGTTTCTGTGTCTCTGTGTCTCTGTGCCTCAGTGTCTCTGGGTCTCTGTGTCTCAGTGTCTCTGTGTCTCAGTGTCTCTGTGTCTCAGTGTCTCAGAGTCGCTGTGTCTCTGTGTCTCAGTGTCTCAGAGTCTCAGTGTCTCAGAGTCTCAGTGCCTCTGTGTCTCGGGGTCACAGTGTCTCTGAGTCTCAGTGTCTCAGAGTCTCAGTGTCTCAGAGTCTCAGTGTCTCAGTGTCTCTGTGTCTCATGTCTCAGAGTCTCAGTGTCTCAGTTTCTCAGAGTCTCAGTTTCTCAGTGTCTCAGTGTCTCTGCATCCCTATGTCTCAGTGTCTCAGTGTCTCTGTGTCTCATTGTCTCGGTGTCACTGTGTCTCATTGTCTCAGTGTCTCAGAGTCTCAGTGTCTCAGTGTCTTAGTGTCTCAGAGCCTCAGTGTCCCTGTGTCTCAGTCTCTCAGTACACCGTTGTTTCTGATTCTCAGTGTCTCAGTGTCTCAGAGTCTCAGCGTCTCTGTGTCTCTGTGTCTCTGTTTCTCTGTGTCTCAGTGTCTCGGTGTCTCAGACTCTCAGAGTCTCAGAGTCTCAGTGTCTCAGTGTCTCTGTGTCGCAGTGTCTCAGTGTCCCAGAGTCTCAATGTCTCTGTGCCTCTGTGTCTCTGTGTCTCAGTGTCTCAGAGTCTCAGTGCCGCTGTGTCTTTGCGTCTCAGTGTCTCAGAGTCTCAGTGTCTCTGTGTCTCAGTGTCTCAGTGTCTCTGTGTCTCTGTGTCACTGCGTCTCAGTGTCTCAGAGTCTCCATGTCTCTGTGCCTCTGTGTCTCTGTGTCTCGGTGTCTCAGAGTCTCAGTGCCGCTGTGTCTTTGCGTCTCAGTGTCTCAGAGTCTCAGTGTCTCAGTGTCTCAGTGTCTCTGTGTCGCTATCTCTCAGTGTCTCAGTTTCTCAGTGTCTCTGTGTCTCTGTGTCTCAGTGTCTCTGTGTGTCAGTGTCTCAGAGCCTCAGTGTCTATGTGTCTCTGCGTCTCAGTGTCTCAGTGTCTCAGTGTCTCTGTGTGTCAGTGTCTCAGTGTCTCAGTGTCTCAGAGTCTCTGTGTCTCTGTGTTTCTGTGTCTCAATGTCTCAGAGTCTCAGTGTCTCAGTGTCTCATTGTCTCAGAGTCTCAGTGTCTCACAGTCTCAGTGTCTCAGAGTCTCAGTGTCTCTGTGTCTCTGTGTCTCGGAGTGTCAGTGTCTCAGAGTCTCAGTGTCTCTGTGTTTCTGTGTCTCAATGTCTCAGAGTCTCAGTGTCTCATTGTCTCAGAGTCTCAGTGTCTCTGTGTGTCAGTGTCTCTGTGTCTCAGTGTCTCTGTGACTCAGTGTCTCAGAGTGTCAGTGTCTCAGTGACTCTGTATCTCTGTGCCTCAGAGTCTCAGTGTCTCTGTGTCACAGTGTCTCAGATTCTCAGTGTCTCTGTGTCTCAGTGACTCTGTATCTCTGTGCCTCAGAGTCTCAGTGTCTCTGTGCCTCAGTGTCTCAGAGTCTCTTTGTCTCAGAGTCTCAGAGTCTCAGTGTCTCTGTGTCTCAGTGTCTCAGAGTCTCAGTGTCTCTGTGTCTCGGTGTCTCTGTGTCTCTGTGTTTCTGTGTCTCAATGTCTCAGAGTCTCAGTGTCTCATTGTCTCAGATTCTCAGTGTCTCTGTGTCTCAGTGTCTCTGTGTCTCAGAGTCTCAGTGTCTCAGTGTCTCTGTGTCTCAGTGCCTCTGTGTCTCTGTTTCTCAGTGTCTCAGAGTCTCAGTGCCTATGTGTCTCTGTGTCTCAGTTTCTCAGAATCTCAGTGTCTCAGTGTCTCTGTGTCTCGGTTTCTCAGAGTCTCAGTGTCTCAGTGTCTCAGAGTCTCAGTGTCTCAGTGTCTCATAGTCTCAGTTTCTCAGTGTCTCAGAGTCTCAGTGTTTCTTTGTCTCAGGGTCTCAGTGTCTCTGGGCCTCTGTGTCTCAGTGTCTCTGTGTCTCAGTGTCTCTGTGTCTCAGTGACTCAGAGTCGCTATGTCTCTGTGTCTCAGTGTCTCAGAGTCTCAGTGTCTCGGTGTCTGTGATTCTCAGTGTCTCTGTGTCTCAGTGTCTCAGTGTCTCAGTGTCTCAGAGTCGCTATGTCTCTGTGTCTCTATGTCTCAGAGTCACAGTGTCTCAGAGTCTCAGTGTCTCAGAGTCTCAGTGTCTCTGTGTCTCGGGGTCACAGTGTCTCTGAGTCTCAGTGGCTCAGAGTCTCAGTGTCTCAGAGTCTCAGTGTCTCAGTGTCTCTTTGTCTCATGTCTCAGAGTCTCAGTGTCTCAGTTTCTCAGAGTCTCAGTGTCTCTGCATCCCTATGTCTCAGTGTCTCAGAGTCTCAGTGACTCAGTGTCTCAGAGTCTAGGTGTCCCTGTGTCTCAGTGTCTCCGTACCCCGTTGTTTCAGAGTCTCAGTGTCTCAGTGTCTCAGAGTCTCAGCGTCTCTGTGTCTCTGTTTCTCTGTGTCTCAGTGTCTCTGTGTCTCAGACTCTCAGAGTCTCAGAGTCTCAGTGTCTCTGTGTCTCTGTGTCGCAGTGTTTCAGTGTCACTACGTCTCAGTGTCTCTGTGTCTCTGTGTCGCAGTGTTTCAGTGTCACTACGTCTCAGTGTCTCAGATGCTCAATGTCTCAGTGCCTCTCTGTCTCTGTGTCTCAGTGTCTCAGAGTCTCAGTGCCGCTGTGTCTTTGCGTCTCAGTGTCTCAGAGTCTCAGTGTCTCAGTGTCTCAGTGTCTCTGTGTCTCAGTGTCTCTGTGTCGCTATGTCTCAGTGTCTCAGTTTCTCAGTGTCTCTGTGTCTCTGTGTCTCAGTGTCTCTGTGTCTCAGTGTCTCAGAGCCTCAGTGTCTCTGTGTCTCTGCGTCTCAGTGTCTCTGCGTCTCTGCGTCTCAGTGTCTCAGAGTATCAGTGTCTCAGTGTCTCAGTGTCTCTGTGTCTCAGTGTCTCTGTGTCTCGGAGTGTCAGTGTCTCAGAGTCTCAGTGTCTCTGTGTTTCTGTGTCTCAATTTCTCAGAGTCTCAGTGTCTCATTGTCTCAGAGTCTCAGTGTCTCTGTGTGTCAGTGTCTCTGTGTCTCAGTGTCTCTGTGTCTCAGTGTCTCATAGTGTCAGTGTCTCAGTGACTCTGTATCTCTGTGCCTCAGAGTCTCAGTGTCTCTGTGTCTCAGTGTCTCAGATTCTCTGTGTCTCTGTGTCTCAGTGTCTCAGACTGTCAGTTTCTCAGTGACTCTGTATCTCTGTGCCTCAGAGTCTCAGTGTCTCTGTGTCTCAGTGTCTCAGTGTCTCTGTGTCTCAGAGTCTCAGAGACTCAGTGTCTCAGTGTCTCAGAGTCTCAGTGTCTCAGTGTCTCTGTGTCTCGGTGTCTCTGTGTCTCTGCGTCTCAGTGTCTCTGAGTCTCAGTGTCTCAGTGTCTCTGTGTTTCTGTGTCTCAATGTCTGAGAGTCTCAGTGTCTCATTGTCTCAGAGTCTCAGTGTCTCTGTGTCTCAGTGTCTCTGTGTCTCGGAGTCTCAGTGTCTCAGTGTCTCTGTGCCACAGTGTCTCAGAGTCTCAGTGTCTCAGAGTCTCAGTGTCTCTGTGTCTCGATGTCTCAGAGACTCAGTGTCTCTGTGTCTCAGTGTCTCAGAGTCACAGTGTTCAGTGTCTCAGTGTCGCTGTGTCTCAGTGTCTCAGGGTCTCAGTGTCTCTGATCATGAGTGTCTCTGTGTCTCAGTGTATCTGTGTCTCAGTGTCTCAGAGTCTCAGTGTCTCTGAGTCTCGGTGTCTCAGAGTCTCAGTGTCTCAGTGTCTCTGTGTCTCATTGTCTCACTGTCTCAGAGTCTCAGTGTCTCTGTTTCTCTGTGTCTCAAAGTCTCAGTGTCTCTGTGTCTCAGTGTCTCAGTGTCTCTGCGTCTCAGTGTCTCAGAGACTCAGTGTCTCAGTGCCTCTGTGACTCTGTGCCTTAGAGTCTCAGTGTCTCTGCGTCTCAGTGTCTCAGAGTCTCAATGTCTCTGTGCCTCAGTGTCTCAGTGTCACAGAGTCTCAGTGTCTCTGTGTCTCAGTGTCTCAGAGACTCAGTGTCTCAGTGCCTCTGTGTCTCTGTGTCTCAGTGACTCTGTGCCTTAGAGTCTCAGTGTCTCTGCGTCTCAGTGTCTCAGAGTCTCAATGTCTCTGTGCCTCAGTGTCTCTGTGTCTTAGAGTCTCAGTGTCTCTGTGTCACTGCGTCTCAGAGTCTCAGAGTCTCAGTGCCTCTGTGTCTCTGTGTCACAGAGTCTCAGAGTCTCAGTGTCCCAGTGTCTCTGTGTCTCGGTGTCTCAGAGTCTCAGTGTCTCTGTGTCTCTGTGTCTCAGAGTCTCAGTGTCTCAGAGTCTCTGTGTCTCTGTGTCTCAGTGTCTCAGAGTCTCAGCGTCTCAGTGTATCAGTGTCTTGGTGTCTCAGTGTCTCTGTGTCTCAGTGTCTCAGAGTCTCAGTGTCTCAGAGTCTCAGTGTCTCTGAGTCTTTGTGTCTCAGTGTCTCAGAGTCTCAGTGTCTCTGTGTCTCAGTTTCTCAGAGTCTCAGAGTCTCAGTGTCTCTGTGTCTCAGTGACTCTGTGTCTTAGTGTCTCAGAGCCTCAGTGTCTCCGTGTCACAGAGTCTCAGAGTCTCAGTGTCTCTGTGTCTCAGTGTCTCAGAGTCTCGGTGTCTCAGTGTCTCTGTGTCTCGGTGTCTCTGTGTCTCTGCGTCTCAGTGTCTCTGAGTCTCAGTGTCTCAGTGTCTCAGAGTCTCAGTGTCTCATTGTCTCAGAGTCTCAGTGTCTCTGTGTCTCAGTGTCGCTGTGTCTCAGTGTCTCTGTGCCACAGTGTCTCAGAGTCTCAGTGTCTCAGTGTCGCTGTGTCTCAGTGTCTCAGAGTCTCAGTGTCTGTGTGTCTCGGTGTCTCAGAGACTCAGTGTCTCTGTGTCTCAGTGTCTCAGAGTCTCAGTGTTCAGTGTCTCAGTGTCTCAGTGTCTCAGAGTCTCAGTGTCTCAGTGTCGCTGTGTATCAGTGTCTCAGGGTCTCAGTGTCTCTGATCATGAGTGTCTCTGTGTCTCAGTGTATCTGTGTCTCAGTGTCTCAGAGTCTCAGTGTCTCTGTTTCTCTCTGTCTCAGTGTCTCTGAGTCTCAGAGTCTCAAAGTCTCAGTGTCTCAGTGTCTCAGTGTCTCAGTGTCTCTGCGTCTCAGTGTCTGAGAGTCTCAATGTCTCTGAGCCTCTGTGTCTCAGTGTTTCAGAGTCTCAGTGTCTCAGTGACTCTGTGCCTTAGAGTCTCAGTGTCTCTGCGTCTCAGTGTCACAGAGTCTCAGAGTCTTAGAGTCTCAGTGTCTCTGTGTCTCAGTGTCTCAGAGTCTCAGTGTCTCAGAGTCTCTGTGTCTCAGTGTCTCAGAGTCTCAGCGTCTCAGTGTATCAGAGTCTAGGTGTCTCAGTGTCTCAGTGTCTCAGAGTCTCAGTGTCTCTGTGTCTCTGTGTCTCAGTGTCCCAGAGTCTCAGTGTCTCAGTGTCTCTGTGTCTCTGTGTCTCAGTGTCTCAGAGTCTCAGTTTCTCAGAGTCTCAGTGTCTCTGTGTCTCAGTGACTCTGTGTCTTAGTGTCTCAGAGCCTCAGTGTGTCAGTGTCTCTATGTCTCAGTGTCTCATTGTCTCAGAGTCTCAGTGTCTCACAGTCTCAGTGTCTCTGTGTCTCAGTGTCTCTGTGTCCCTGTGTCTCAGTGTCCCTGTGTCCAGTGTCTCAGTTTCTCAGTGTCTCTGTGTCTCTGTGCCGCTGTGTCTTTGCGTCTCAGTGTCTCAGAGTCTCAGTGTCTCAGTTTCTCAGTGTCTCTGTGTCTCTGTGTCTCAGTGTCTCTGTGTCTCAGTGTCTCAGAGCCTCAGTGTCTCTGTGTCTCTGCGTCTCAGTGTCTCAGTGTCTCAGTGTCTCTGCATCTCTGCGTCTCTGCGTCTCAGTGTCTCAGAGTATCAGTGTCTCAGTGTCTCTGTTTCTCTGTGTCTCTGTGTCTCAGTGTCTCTGTGTCTCTGTGTCTCGGAGTGTCAGTGTCTCAGAGTCTCAGTGTCTCTGTGTTACTTTGTCTCAATGTCTCGGAGTCTCAGTGTCTCATTGTCTCAGAGTCTCAGTGTCTCTGTGTGTCAGTGTCTCTGTGTCTCAGTGTCTCATAGTGTCAGTGTCTCAGTGACTCTGTATCTCTGCGCCTCAGAGTCTCAGTCTCTGTGTGTCTCAGCGTCTCAGATTCTCAGTGTCTCTGTGTCTCAGTGTCTCAGACTGTCAGTTTCTCAGTGACTCTGTATCTCTGTGCCTCAGAGTCTCAGTGTCTCTGTGTCTCAGTGTCTCAGTGTCTCTGTGTCTCAGAATCTCAGAGTCTCAGTGTCTCTGTGTCTCAGTGTCTCAGTGTCTTAGAGTCTCAGTGTCTCAGTGTCTCTGTGTCTCGGTGTCTCTGTGTCTCTGCGTCTCAGTGTCTCTGAGTCGCAGTGTCTCAGTGTCTCTGTGTTTCTGTGTCTCAATGTCTGATGGTCTCAGTGTCTCATTGTCTCAGAGTCTCAGTGTCTCTGTGTCTCAGTGTCTCAGTATCTCTGTGTCTCAGTGTCTCAGTGTCTCTGTGCCACAGTGTCTCAGAGTCTCAGTGTCTCAGTGTCGCTGTGTCTCAGTGTCTCAGAGTCTCAGTGTCTGTGTGTCTCGGTGTCTCAGAGACTCAGTGTCTCTGTGTCTCAGTGTCTCAGAGTCTCAGTGTTCAGTGTCTCAGTGTCTCAGTGTCTCAGTGTCTCAGTGTCGCTGTGTCTCAGTGTCTCAGGGTCTCAGTGTCTCTGATCATGAGTGTCTCTGTGTCTCAGTGTATCTGTGTCTGAGTGTCTCAGAGTCTCTGTGTCTCAGAGTCTCAAAGTCTCTGTGTCTCTGTGTCTCAGTGTCTCAGTGCCTCTGGTCTCAGTGTCTGTGTGTCTCAATGTCTCTGTGCCTCAGTGTCTCAGTGTCTCAGAGTCTCAGTGTCTCTGTGTCTCAGTGTCTGAGAGTCTCAGTGTCTCAGTGCCTCTGTGTCTCTATGTCTCAGTGACTCTGTGCCTTTGAGTCTCAGTGTCTCTGTGCCTCAGTGTCTCTGAGTCTTAGAGTCTCAGTGTCTCTGTGTCTCTGCGTCTCAGAGTCTCAGAGTCTCAGTGCCTCTGTGTCTCTGTGTCACAGTGTCTCAGAGTCTCAGTGTCTCTGTGTCTCAGTGTCACAGAGTCTCAGAGTCTCAGTATCCCAGTGTCTCTGTGTCTCGGTGTCTCAGAGTCTCAGTGTCTCAGAGTCTCTGTGTCTCTGTGTCTCAGTGTCTCAGAGTCTCAGCGTCTCAGTGTATCAGAGTCAAGGTGTCTCAGTGTCTCTGTGTCTCAGTGTCTCAGAGTCTCAGTGTCTCAGAGTCTCAGTGTCTCTGTGTCTCAGTGTCTCAGAGTCACAGTGTCTCTGTGTCTCGAAGTCTCTGAGTCTCTGTGTCTCTGTGTCTCAATGTCTCAGTGTCTCAGTGTCTCAGTGTCTCTGTGTCTCTGTGTCTCAGTGTCTCAGAGCCTCAGTTTCTCTGTGTCTCTGCGTCTCAGTGTCTCAGTGTCTCAGAGTCTCATTGTCTCAGAATCTCAGTGTCTCACAGTCTCAGTGTCTCAGAGTCTCAGTGTCTCAGAGTCTCAGTGTCTCAGTGTCTCTGTGTCTCTGTGTCTCAGTGTCTCTGTGTCCCTGTGTCTCAGTGTCTCAGTTTCTCAGTGTCTCTGTGTCTCTGTATCTCAGTGCCGCTGTGTCTTTGCGTCTCAGTGTCTCAGTGTCTCAGTGTCTCAGTGTCTCTGTGTCTCAGTGTCTCTGTGTCGCTATGTCTCAGTGTCTCAGTTTCTCAGTGTCTCTGTGTCTCAGTGTCTCTGTGTCTCAGTGTCTCAGAGCCTCAGTGTCTCTGTGTCTCTGCGTCTCAGTGTCTCAGTGTCTCTGCGTCTCTGCGTATCAGTGTCTCAGAGTATCAGTGTCTCGGTGTGTCAGTGTCTCTGTGTCTCTGTGTCTCAGTGTCTCAGAGTCTCAGTGTCTCAGTGCCTCTGTGTCTCTATGTCTCAGTGACTCTGTGCCTTAGAGTCTCAGTGTCTCTGCGTCTCAGTGTCTCAGAGTCTCAATGTCTCTGTGCCTCAGTGTCTCTGAGTCTTAGAGTCTCAGTGTCCCAGTGTCTCTGTGTCTCGGTGTCTCAGAGTCTCAGTGTCTCTGTGTCTCTGTGTCTCAGAGTCTCAGAGTCTCAGTGTCTCTGTGTCTCAGTGTCACAGAGTCTCAGAGTCTCAGTGTCCCAGTGTCTCTGTGTCTCGGTGTCTCAGAGTCTCAGTGTCTCTGTGTCTCTGTGCCTCAGAGTCTCAGTGTCTCAGAGTCTCTGTGTCTCTGTTTCTCAGTGTCTCTGAGTCTCAGCGTCTCAGTGTATCTGAGTCTAGGTGTCTCAGTGTCTCTGTGTCTCAGTGTCTCAGAGTCTCAGTGTCTCAGAGTCTCAGTGTCTCTGTGTCTCTGTGTCTCGGAGTGTCAGTGTCTCAGAGTCACAGTGTCTCTGTGTTTCTGTGTCTCAATGTCTCAGTGACTCTGTGCCTTAGAGTCTCAGTGTCTCTGCGTCTCAGTGTCTCAGTGTCTCTGAGTCTTAGAGTCTCAGTGTCTCTGTGTCTCTGCGTCTCAGAGTCTCAGAGTCTCAGTGCCTCTGTGTCACAGTGTCTCAGAGTCTCAGTGTCTCTGTGTCTCAGTGTCACAGAGTCTCAGAGTCCCAGTGTCCCAGTGTCTCTGTGTCTCGGTGTCTCAGAGTCTCAGTGCCTCTGTGTCTCTGTGTCTCAGAGTCTCAGTGTCTCAGAGTCTCTGTGTCTCTGTGCCTCAGTGCCTCAGAGTCTCAGCGTCTCAGTGTATCAGAGTCTAGGTGTCTCAGTGTCTCTGTGTCTCAGTGTCTCAGAGTCTCAGTGTCTCAGAGTCTCACTGTCTCTGTTTCTCTGTGTCTCAGTGTCTCTGTGTCTCAGAGTCTCAGAGTCTCTGTGTCTCTGTGTCTCAGTGTCTCTGCGTCTCTGTGTCTCAGAGTCTCAATGTCTCTGTGCCTCAGAGTCTCAGTGTCTCCGTGTCTCAGTGTCTCATTGTCTCTGTGTCTCAGTGTCTCTGTGTCTCAGAGTCTCAGATCTCTGTATCTCTGTGTCTCAGAGTCGCTGTGTCTCTGTGTCTCAGTGTCTCAGAGTCTCAGTGTCTCAGTGTCTCTGAGTCTCAGTGTCTCAGTGTCTCAGAGTCTCAGTGTCACTGTGCCTCTGTGTCTCTATGTCTCAGAGTCTCAGTGTCTCAGAGTCTCAGTGTCTCAGAGTCTCAGTGTCTCTGTGTCTCTGTGTCGCTGTGTCTCAGTGTCTCAGTATCTCAGAGTCTCAGTGTCTCTGTGTCTCTGTGTCGCTGTGTCTCAGTGTCTCAGTGTCTCAGAGTCACAGTGTCTCTGTGTCTCAGTGTCTCAGAGTCTCAGTGTCTCAGTGTCTCAGTGTCTCAGTGTCTCTGTGTCTCATGTCTCTTTGTCTCCGTGTCTCAGTGTCTCAGAGCCTCAATGTCTCTGTGCCTCAGTGTCTCTATGTCTCAGAGTCTCAGTGTCTCAGAGTCTCAGTGTCTCTATGTCTCGGGGTCACAGTTTCTCGGATTCTCAGTGTCTCAGAGTCTCAGTGTCTCAGAGTCTCAGTGTCTCTGTGTCTCTGTGTCTCGGTGTCTCAGTGTCTCAGAGTCTCAGTGTCTCTGTGTCTCAGTGTCTCAGAGTCTCAGTGTCTCAGAGTCTCAGTGCCTCTGTGTCTCTGTGTCACAGTGTCTCAGAGTCTCAGTGTCTCTGTGTCTCAGAGTCTCAGTGTCTCAGAGTCTCTGTGCCTCTGTGTCTCAGAGTCTCAGAGTCTCAGCGTCTCAGTGTATCAGAGTCTCAGTGTCTCAGAGTCTCAGTGTCTCAGAGTCTCAGTGTCTCTGTGTCTCAGTGTCTCAGAGTCTCAGTGTCTCTGTGTCTCAGTGTCTCAGTGTCTCAGAGTCTCAGTGTCTCTGTGTCTCGGTGTCTCTGAGTCTCAGTGTCTCTGTGTCTCTGTGTCTCAGTGTCCCAGAGTCTCAGTGTCTCCGTGTCTCTGTGTCTCAGTGTCTCAGTGTCTCAGAGTCTCAGTTTCTCAGAGTATCAGAGTCTCAGTGTCTCTGTGTCTCAGTGTCTCTGTGTCACAGTGTCTCAGAGCCTCAGTGTCTCTGTGTCTCTGCGTCTCAGTGTCTCAGTGTCTCAGATTATCAGTGTCTCAGTGTCTCTGTGTCTCAGTGTCTCTGTGTCTCGGAGTGTCAGTGTCTCAGAGTCTCAGTGTCTCTGTTTCTGTGTCTCAATGTCTCAGAGTCTCAGTGTCTCAGTGTCTCAGTGTCTCAGAGTCTCAGTGTCTCAGTGTCTCAGTGTCGCAGTTTCTCAGTGTCTCTGTGTCTCAGTGTCTCTGTGTCTCAGTGTCTCAGAGCCTGAGTGTCTCTGTGTCTCATTGTCTCAGTGTCTCAGAGACTCAGTGTCTCAGTGTCTCTGTTTCTCTGTGTCTCAGTGTCTCTGAGTCTCAGAGTCTCAAAGTCTCAGTGTCTCTTTGTCTCTGTGTCTGATTGTCTCAGTGTCTCTGCGTCTCAGTGTCTCAGAGTCTCAGTGTCTCTGTGTCTCAGTGTCTCAGAGTCTCAGTGCCTCTGTGTCTCTGTGTCTCAGTGTCTCAGAGTCTCAGTGCCTCTGTGTCTCTGTTTCTCAGTGTCTCAGAGTCTCAGTGCCTCTGTATCTCAGTGTCTCAGAGTCTCAGTGTCTCAGTGTCTCTGTGTCTCGGTGTCTCAGAGTGTCTGTGTTTCTGTGTCTCTGTGTCTCTGTGCCTCAGTGTCTCAGAGTCTCAGTGTCTCAGTGTCTCAGAGTCTCAGTTTCTCAGTGTCTCAGAGTCTCAGTTTCTCAGTGTCTCAGAGTCTCTGCGTTTCTTTGTCTCAGGTTCTCAGTGTCTCAGGGTCTCTGTTTCTCAATGTCTCTGTGTCTCAGTGTCTCTCTGTCTCAGTGTCTCAGAGTCGCTGTGTCTCTGTGTCTCAGTGTCTCAGAGTCTCAGTGTCTCTGTGTCTCGGTGTCTCTGAGTCTCAGTGTCTCTGTGTCCCTCAGTCTCTGTGTCTCAGTGTCCCAGAGTCTCAGTGTCTCAGAGTGTCTGTGTCTCAGTGTCTCAGAGTATCAGTGCCTCTGTGTCTCTGTGTCTCAGTGTCTCAGAGTCTCATTGTCTCAGTGTCTCTGCGTCTCAGTGTCTCAGAGTCTCAATGTATCTGTGCCTCAGTGTCTCTGTGTCTTAGAGTCTCAGTGTCTCTGTGTCTCAGTGTCTCAGATTCTCAGTGCCTCTGTTTCTCTGTGTCTCAGTGTCTCTGAGTCTCAGAGTCTCAAAGTCTCTGTCTCTGTGTCTCTGTGTCTGAGTGTCTCAGTGTCTCTGCGTCTCTGTGTCTGAGAGTCTCAATGTCTCTGTGCCTCAGTGTCTCTGTGCCTCAGTGTCTCAGTGTCTCAGAGTCTCAGTGTCTCTGTGTCTCAGTGTCTCAGAGTCTCAGTGCCTCTGTGTCTCTGTGTCTCAGTGTCTCTGAGTCTCAGTGTCTCTGTGTCTCAGTGTCTCAGTGTCTCAGGGTCTCAGTTTCTCTGTGTCTCAGTGTCACTGTGTCTCAGTGTCTCAGTGTCTCTGTGTCTCAGTGTCACAGAGTCTCAGAGTCTCAGTGTCCCAGTGTCTCTGTGTCTCGGTGTCTCAGAGTCTCAGTGTCTCTGTGTCTCTGTGTCTCAGAGTCTCAGTATCTCAGAGTCTCTGTGTCTCTGTGTCTCAGAGTCTCAGTGTCTCAGAGTCTCAGTGTCTCAGAGTCTCAGTGTCTCTGTGTCTCAGAGTCTCAGTATCTCAGAGTCTCTGTGTCTCTGTGTCTCAGAGTCTCAGCGTCTCAGTGTATCAGAGTCTCAGTGTCTCAGTGTCTCTGTGTCTCAGTGTCTCAGAGTCTCAGTGTCTCTGTGTCTCAGTGTCTCAGAGTCTCAGTGTCTCTGTGTCTCGGTGTCTCTGAGTCTCAGTGTCTCTGTGTCCCTCTGTCTCTGTGTCTCAGTGTCCCAGAGTCTCAGTGTCTCAGAGTGTCTGTGTCTCTGTATCTCAGTGTCTCAGTGTCTCAGAGTCTCAGTTTCTCAGAGTCTCAGGGTCTCAGTGTCTCTGTGTCTCTGTGTCTCAGTGCCTCTGCGTCTCAGTGTCTCAGAGTATCAGTGTCTCAGTGTCTCTGTGTCTCAGTGTCTCTGTGTCTCTGTGTCTCGGAGTGTCAGTGTCTCAGAGTCTCAGTGTCTCTGTTTCTGTGTCTCAATGTCTCAGAGTCTCAGTGTCTCACAGCCTCAGTGTCTCAGAGTCTCAGTGTCTCTGTGTCTCAGTGTCTCAGTGTCTCTGTGTTTCTGTGTCTCAGTGTCTCTGTGTCCCTGTGTCTCAGTGTCTCAGAGCCTCAGTGTCTCTGTGTCTCAGAGTCTCAGTGTCTCAGTGTCTCTGTGTCTCATTGTCTCAGTGTCTATGTGTCTCAGTGTCTCAGAGTCTCAGTGTCTCTGTTTCTCTGTGTTTCAGTGTCTCAGTGTCTCTGTTTCTCTGTGTCTCAGTGTCTCAGTGTCTCTGCGTCTCAGTGTCTGAGAGTCTCAATGTCTCTGTGCCTCAGTGTCTCAGTGTCTCAGAGTCTCAGTGTCTCTGTGTCCCAGTGTCTCAGAGTCTCAGTGCCTCTGTGTCTCAGTGTCTCAGAGTCTCAGTGCCTCTGTGTCTCTGTGTCTCAGTGTCTCAGAATCTCAGTGTCTCAGTGTCTCAGTGTCTCAGAGTCTCAGTGTCTCAGTGTCTCTGTGTCTCTGTGTCTCAGGGTGTCTGTGTTTCTGTGTCTCTGTGTCTCTGTGCCTCAGTGTCTCTGGGTCTCTGTGTCTCAGTGTCTCTGTGTCTCAGTGTCTCTGTGTCTCAGTGTCTCAGAGTCGCTGTGTCTCTGTGTCTCAGTGTCTCAGAGTCACAGTGACTCGGTGTCTGTGAGTTTCAGTGTCACTGTGCCACTGTGTCTCTATGTCTCAGAGTCTCAGTGTCTCAGAGTCTCAGTGTCTCTGTGTCTCAGTGTCTCAGAGTCTCAGTGTCTCTGTGTCTCGGTGTCTCTGAGTCTCAGTGTCTCTGTGTCCCTCTGTCTCTGTGTCTCAGTGTCCCAGAGTCTCAGTGTCTCAGAGTGTCTGTGTCTCAGTGTCTCAGAGTATCAGTGCCTCTGTGTCTCTGTGTCTCAGTGTCTCAGAGTCTCATTGTCTCAGTGTCTCTGCGTCTCAGTGTCTCAGAGTCTCAATGTATCTGTGCCTCAGTGTCTCTGTGTCTTAGAGTCTCAGTGTCTCTGTGTCTCAGTGTCTCAGATTCTCAGTGCCTCTGTTTCTCTGTGTCTCAGTGTCTCTGAGTCTCAGAGTCTCAAAGTCTCTGTCTCTGTGTCTCTGTGTCTGAGTGTCTCAGTGTCTCTGCGTCTCTGTGTCTGAGAGTCTCAATGTCTCTGTGCCTCAGTGTCTCAGGGTCTCTGTGTCTCAGTGTCTCAGAGTCTCAGTGCCGCTGTGTCTTTGCGTCTCAGTGTCTCAGAGTCTCAGTGTCTCTGTGTCTCAGTGTCTCAGAGTCTCAGTGCCTCTGTGTCTCTGTGTCTCAGTGTCTCTGAGTCTCAGTGTCTCTGTGTCTCAGTGTCTCAGTGTCTCAGGGTCTCAGTTTCTCTGTGTCTCAGTGTCACAGAGTCTCAGAGTCTCAGTGTCCCAGTGTCTCTGTGTCTCGGTGTCTCAGAGTCTCAGTGTCTCTGTGTCTCTGTGTCTCAGAGTCTCAGTATCTCAGAGTCTCTGTGTCTCTGTGTCTCAGAGTCTCAGTGTCTCAGAGTCTCAGTGTCTCAGAGTCTCAGTGTCTCTGTGTCTCAGAGTCTCAGTATCTCAGAGTCTCTGTGTCTCTGTGTCTCAGAGTCTCAGCGTCTCAGTGTATCAGAGTCTCAGTGTCTCAGTGTCTCTGTGTCTCAGTGTCTCAGAGTCTCAGTGTCTCTGTGTCTCAGTGTCCCAGAGTCTCAGTGTCTCTGTGTCTCGGTGTCTCTGAGTCTCAGTGTCTCTGTGTCCCTCTGTCTCTGTGTCTCAGTGTCCCAGAGTCTCAGTGTCTCAGAGTGTCTGTGTCTCTGTATCTCAGTGTCTCAGTGTCTCAGAGTCTCAGTTTCTCAGAGTCTCAGGGTCTCAGTGTCTCTGTGTCTCTGTGTCTCAGTGCCTCTGCGTCTCAGTGTCTCAGAGTATCAGTGTCTCAGTGTCTCTGTGTCTCAGTGTCTCTGTGTCTCTGTGTCTCGGAGTGTCAGTGTCTCAGAGTCTCAGTGTCTCTGTTTCTGTGTCTCAATGTCTCAGAGTCTCAGTGTCTCACAGCCTCAGTGTCTCAGAGTCTCAGTGTCTCTGTGTCTCAGTGTCTCAGTGTCTCTGTGTTTCTGTGTCTCAGTGTCTCTGTGTCCCTGTGTCTCAGTGTCTCAGAGCCTCAGTGTCTCTGTGTCTCAGAGTCTCAGTGTCTCAGTGTCTCTGTGTCTCATTGTCTCAGTGTCTATGTGTCTCAGTGTCTCAGAGTCTCAGTGTCTCTGTTTCTCTGTGTTTCAGTGTCTCAGTGTCTCTGTTTCTCTGTGTCTCAGTGTCTCAGTGTCTCTGCGTCTCAGTGTCTGAGAGTCTCAATGTCTCTGTGCCTCAGTGTCTCAGTGTCTCAGAGTCTCAGTGTCTCTGTGTCCCAGTGTCTCAGAGTCTCAGTGCCTCTGTGTCTCAGTGTCTCAGAGTCTCAGTGCCTCTGTGTCTCTGTGTCTCAGTGTCTCAGAATCTCAGTGTCTCAGTGTCTCAGTGTCTCAGAGTCTCAGTGTCTCAGTGTCTCTGTGTCTCTGTGTCTCAGGGTGTCTGTGTTTCTGTGTCTCTGTGTCTCTGTGCCTCAGTGTCTCTGGGTCTCTGTGTCTCAGTGTCTCTGTGTCTCAGTGTCTCTGTGTCTCAGTGTCTCAGAGTCGCTGTGTCTCTGTGTCTCAGTGTCTCAGAGTCACAGTGACTCGGTGTCTGTGAGTTTCAGTGTCACTGTGCCACTGTGTCTCTATGTCTCAGAGTCTCAGTGTCTCAGAGTCTCAGTGTCTCTGTGTCTCAGTGTCTCAGAGTCTCAGTGTCTCTGTGTCTCGGTGTCTCTGAGTCTCAGTGTCTCTGTGTCCCTCTGTCTCTGTGTCTCAGTGTCCCAGAGTCTCAGTGTCTCAGAGTGTCTGTGTCTCAGTGTCTCAGAGTATCAGTGCCTCTGTGTCTCTGTGTCTCAGTGTCTCAGAGTCTCATTGTCTCAGTGTCTCTGCGTCTCAGTGTCTCAGAGTCTCAATGTATCTGTGCCTCAGTGTCTCTGTGTCTTAGAGTCTCAGTGTCTCTGTGTCTCAGTGTCTCAGATTCTCAGTGCCTCTGTTTCTCTGTGTCTCAGTGTCTCTGAGTCTCAGAGTCTCAAAGTCTCTGTCTCTGTGTCTCTGTGTCTGAGTGTCTCAGTGTCTCTGCGTCTCTGTGTCTGAGAGTCTCAATGTCTCTGTGCCTCAGTGTCTCAGGGTCTCTGTGTCTCAGTGTCTCAGAGTCTCAGTGCCGCTGTGTCTTTGCGTCTCAGTGTCTCAGAGTCTCAGTGTCTCTGTGTCTCAGTGTCTCAGAGTCTCAGTGCCTCTGTGTCTCTGTGTCTCAGTGTCTCTGAGTCTCAGTGTCTCTGTGTCTCAGTGTCTCAGTGTCTCAGGGTCTCAGTTTCTCTGTGTCTCAGTGTCACTGTGTCTCAGTGTCTCAGTGTCTCTGTGTCTCAGTGTCACAGAGTCTCAGAGTCTCAGTGTCCCAGTGTCTCTGTGTCTCGGTGTCTCAGAGTCTCAGTGTCTCTGTGTCTCTGTGTCTCAGAGTCTCAGTATCTCAGAGTCTCTGTGTCTCTGTGTCTCAGAGTCTCAGTGTCTCAGAGTCTCAGTGTCTCAGAGTCTCAGTGTCTCTGTGTCTCAGAGTCTCAGTATCTCAGAGTCTCTGTGTCTCTGTGTCTCAGAGTCTCAGCGTCTCAGTGTATCTGTGTCTCAGTGTCTCAGAGTCTCAGTGTCTCTGTGTCTCAGTGTCTCAGAGTCTCAGTGTCTCTGTGTCTCGGTGTCTCTGAGTCTCAGTGTCTCTGTGTCCCTCTGTCTCTGTGTCTCAGTGTCCCAGAGTCTCAGTGTCTCAGAGTGTCTGTGTCTCTGTATCTCAGTGTCTCAGTGTCTCAGAGTCTCAGTTTCTCAGAGTCTCAGGGTCTCAGTGTCTCTGTGTCTCTGTGTCTCAGTGCCTCTGCGTCTCAGTGTCTCAGAGTATCAGTGTCTCAGTGTCTCTGTGTCTCAGTGTCTCTGTGTCTCTGTGTCTCGGAGTGTCAGTGTCTCAGAGTCTCAGTGTCTCTGTTTCTGTGTCTCAATGTCTCAGAGTCTCAGTGTCTCACAGCCTCAGTGTCTCAGAGTCTCAGTGTCTCAGTGTCTCAGTGTCTCTGTGTTTCTGTGTCTCAGTGTCTCTGTGTCCCTGTGTCTCAGTGTCTCAGAGCCTCAGTGTCTCTGTGTCTCAGAGTCTCAGTGTCTCAGTGTCTCTGTGTCTCATTGTCTCAGTGTCTATGTGTCTCAGTGTCTCAGAGTCTCAGTGTCTCTGTTTCTCTGTGTTTCAGTGTCTCAGTGTCTCTGTTTCTCTGTGTCTCAGTGTCTCAGTGTCTCTGCGTCTCAGTGTCTGAGAGTCTCAATGTCTCTGTGCCTCAGTGTCTCAGTGTCTCAGAGTCTCAGTGTCTCTGTGTCCCAGTGTCTCAGAGTCTCAGTGCCTCTGTGTCTCAGTGTCTCAGAGTCTCAGTGCCTCTGTGTCTCTGTGTCTCAGTGTCTCAGAATCTCAGTGTCTCAGTGTCTCAGTGTCTCAGAGTCTCAGTGTCTCAGTGTCTCTGTGTCTCTGTGTCTCAGGGTGTCTGTGTTTCTGTGTCTCTGTGTCTCTGTGCCTCAGTGTCTCTGGGTCTCTGTGTCTCAGTGTCTCTGTGTCTCAGTGTCTCTGTGTCTCAGTGTCTCAGAGTCGCTGTGTCTCTGTGTCTCAGTGTCTCAGAGTCTCAGTGTCTCAGAGTCTCAGTGCCTCTGTGTCTCGGGGTCACAGTGTCTCTGAGCCTCAGTGTCTCAGAGTCTCAGTGTCTCAGTGTCTTTGTGTCTCATGTCTCAGAGTCTCAGTGTCTCAGTTTCTCAGAGTCTCAGTTTCTCAGTGTCTCAGTGTCTCTGCATCCCTATGTCTCAGTGTCTCAGTGTCTCTGTGTCTCATTGTCTCGGTGTCACTGTGTCTCATTGTCTCAGTGTCTCAGAGTCTCAGTGTCTCAGTGTCTTAGTGTCTCAGAGCCTCAGTGTCCCTGTGTCTCAGTCTCTCCGTACACCGTTGTTTCTGATTCTCAGTGTCTCAGTGTCTCAGAGTCTCAGCGTCTCTGTGTCTCTGTGTCTCTGTTTCTCTGTTTCTCTGTGTCTCAGTGTCTCGGTGTCTCAGACTCTCAGAGTCTCAGAGTCTCAGTGTCTCAGTGTCTCTGTGTCGCAGTGTCTCAGTGTCCCAGAGTCTCAATGTCTCTGTGCCTCTGTGTCTCTGTGTCTCAGTGTCTCAGAGTCTCAGTGCCGCTGTGTCTTTGCGTCTCAGTGTCTCAGAGTCTCAGTGTCTCTGTGTCTCTGTGTCACTGCGTCTCAGTGTCTCTGTGTCACTGCGTCTCAGTGTCTCAGAGTCTCCATGTCTCTGTGCCTCTGTGTCTCTGTGTCTCGGTGTCTCAGAGTCTCAGTGCCGCTGTGTCTTTGCGTCTCAGTGTCTCAGAGTCTCAGTGTCTCAGTGTCTCAGTGTCTCTGTGTCGCTATCTCTCAGTGTCTCAGTTTCTCAGTGTCTCTGTGTCTCTGTGTCTCAGTGTCTCTGTGTGTCAGTGTCTCAGAGCCTCAGTGTCTATGTGTCTCTGCGTCTCAGTGTCTCAGTGTCTCAGTGTCTCTGTGTGTCAGTGTCTCAGTGTCTCAGTGTCTCAGAGTCTCTGTGTCTCTGTGTTTCTGTGTCTCAATGTCTCAGAGTCTCAGTGTCTCAGTGTCTCATTGTCTCAGAGTCTCAGTGTCTCACAGTCTCAGTGTCTCAGAGTCTCAGTGTCTCTGTGTCTCTGTGTCTCGGAGTGTCAGTGTCTCAGAGTCTCAGTGTCTCTGTGTTTCTGTGTCTCAATGTCTCAGAGTCTCAGTGTCTCATTGTCTCAGAGTCTCAGTGTCTCTGTGTGTCAGTGTCTCTGTGTCTCAGTGTCTCTGTGACTCAGTGTCTCAGAGTGTCAGTGTCTCAGTGACTCTGTATCTCTGTGCCTCAGAGTCTCAGTGTCTCTGTGTCACAGTGTCTCAGATTCTCAGTGTCTCTGTGTCTCAGTGACTCTGTATCTCTGTGCCTCAGAGTCTCAGTGTCTCTGTGCCTCAGTGTCTCAGAGTCTCTTTGTCTCAGAGTCTCAGAGTCTCAGTGTCTCTGTGTCTCAGTGTCTCAGAGTCTCAGTGTCTCTGTGTCTCGGTGTCTCTGTGTCTCTGTGTTTCTGTGTCTCAATGTCTCAGAGTCTCAGTGTCTCATTGTCTCAGATTCTCAGTGTCTCTGTGTCTCAGTGTCTCTGTGTCTCAGAGTCTCAGTGTCTCAGTGTCTCTGTGTCTCAGTGCCTCTGTGTCTCTGTTTCTCAGTGTCTCAGAGTCTCAGTGCCTATGTGTCTCTGTGTCTCAGTTTCTCAGAATCTCAGTGTCTCAGTGTCTCTGTGTCTCGGTTTCTCAGAGTCTCAGTGTCTCAGTGTCTCAGAGTCTCAGTGTCTCTGTGTCTCAGAGTCTCAGTGTCTCAGAGTCTCAGTGTCTCAGAGTCTCAGTGTCTCTGTGTCTCAGAGTCTCAGTATCTCAGAGTCTCTGTGTCTCTGTGTCTCAGAGTCTCAGCGTCTCAGTGTATCTGTGTCTCAGTGTCTCAGAGTCTCAGTGTCTCTGTGTCTCAGTGTCTCAGAGTCTCAGTGTCTCTGTGTCTCGGTGTCTCTGAGTCTCAGTGTCTCTGTGTCCCTCTGTCTCTGTGTCTCAGTGTCCCAGAGTCTCATTGTCTCAGAGTGTCTGTGTCTCTGTATCTCAGTGTCTCAGTGTCTCAGAGTCTCAGTTTCTCAGAGTCTCAGGGTCTCAGTGTCTCTGTGTCTCTGTGTCTCAGTGCCTCTGCGTCTCAGTGTCTCAGAGTATCAGTGTCTCAGTGTCTCTGTGTCTCAGTGTCTCTGTGTCTCTGTGTCTCGGAGTGTCAGTGTCTCAGAGTCTCAGTGTCTCTGTTTCTGTGTCTCAATGTCTCAGAGTCTCAGTGTCTCACAGCCTCAGTGTCTCAGAGTCTCAGTGTCTCTGTGTCTCAGTGTCTCAGTGTCTCTGTGTTTCTGTGTCTCAGTGTCTCTGTGTCCCTGTGTCTCAGTGTCTCAGAGCCTCAGTGTCTCTGTGTCTCAGAGTCTCAGTGTCTCAGTGTCTCTGTGTCTCATTGTCTCAGTGTCTATGTGTCTCAGTGTCTCAGTGTCTCAGAGTCTCAGTGTCTCTGTTTCTCTGTGTTTCAGTGTCTCAGTGTCTCTGTTTCTCTGTGTCTCAGTGTCTCAGTGTCTCTGCGTCTCAGTGTCTGAGAGTCTCAATGTCTCTGTGCCTCAGTGTCTCAGTGTCTCAGAGTCTCAGTGTCTCTGTGTCCCAGTGTCTCAGAGTCTCAGTGCCTCTGTGTCTCAGTGTCTCAGAGTCTCAGTGCCTCTGTGTCTCTGTGTCTCAGTGTCTCAGAATCTCAGTGTCTCAGTGTCTCAGTGTCTCAGAGTCTCAGTGTCTCAGTGTCTCTGTGTCTCTGTGTCTCAGGGTGTCTGTGTTTCTGTGTCTCTGTGTCTCTGTGCCTCAGTGTCTCTGGGTCTCTGTGTCTCAGTGTCTCTGTGTCTCAGTGTCTCTGTGTCTCAGTGTCTCAGAGTCGCTGTGTCTCTGTGTCTCAGTGTCTCAGAGTCTCAGTGTCTCAGAGTCTCAGTGCCTCTGTGTCTCGGGGTCACAGTGTCTCTGAGTCTCAGTGTCTCAGAGTCTCAGTGTCTCAGTGTCTTTGTGTCTCATGTCTCAGAGTCTCAGTGTCTCAGTTTCTCAGAGTCTCAGTTTCTCAGTGTCTCAGTGTCTCTGCATCCCTATGTCTCAGTGTCTCAGTGTCTCTGTGTCTCATTGTCTCGGTGTCACTGTGTCTCATTGTCTCAGTGTCTCAGAGTCTCAGTGTCTCAGTGTCTTAGTGTCTCAGAGCCTCAGTGTCCCTGTGTCTCAGTCTCTCCGTACACCGTTGTTTCTGATTCTCAGTGTCTCAGTGTCTCAGAGTCTCAGCGTCTCTGTGTCTCTGTGTCTCTGTTTCTCTGTTTCTCTGTGTCTCAGTGTCTCGGTGTCTCAGACTCTCAGAGTCTCAGAGTCTCAGTGTCTCAGTGTCTCTGTGTCGCAGTGTCTCAGTGTCCCAGAGTCTCAATGTCTCTGTGCCTCTGTGTCTCTGTGTCTCAGTGTCTCAGAGTCTCAGTGCCGCTGTGTCTTTGCGTCTCAGTGTCTCAGAGTCTCAGTGTCTCTGTGTCTCAGTGTCTCAGTGTCTCTGTGTCTCTGTGTCACTGCGTCTCAGTGTCTCAGAGTCTCCATGTCTCTGTGCCTCTGTGTCTCTGTGTCTCGGTGTCTCAGAGTCTCAGTGCCGCTGTGTCTTTGCGTCTCAGTGTCTCAGAGTCTCAGTGTCTCAGTGTCTCAGTGTCTCTGTGTCGCTATCTCTCAGTGTCTCAGTTTCTCAGTGTCTCTGTGTCTCTGTGTCTCAGTGTCTCTGTGTGTCAGTGTCTCAGAGCCTCAGTGTCTATGTGTCTCTGCGTCTCAGTGTCTCAGTGTCTCAGTGTCTCTGTGTGTCAGTGTCTCAGTGTCTCAGTGTCTCAGAGTCTCTGTGTCTCTGTGTTTCTGTGTCTCAATGTCTCAGAGTCTCAGTGTCTCAGTGTCTCATTGTCTCAGAGTCTCAGTGTCTCACAGTCTCAGTGTCTCAGAGTCTCAGTGTCTCTGTGTCTCTGTGTCTCGGAGTGTCAGTGTCTCAGAGTCTCAGTGTCTCTGTGTTTCTGTGTCTCAATGTCTCAGAGTCTCAGTGTCTCATTGTCTCAGAGTCTCAGTGTCTCTGTGTGTCAGTGTCTCTGTGTCTCAGTGTCTCTGTGACTCAGTGTCTCAGAGTGTCAGTGTCTCAGTGACTCTGTATCTCTGTGCCTCAGAGTCTCAGTGTCTCTGTGTCACAGTGTCTCAGATTCTCAGTGTCTCTGTGTCTCAGTGACTCTGTATCTCTGTGCCTCAGAGTCTCAGTGTCTCTGTGCCTCAGTGTCTCAGAGTCTCTTTGTCTCAGAGTCTCAGAGTCTCAGTGTCTCTGTGTCTCAGTGTCTCAGAGTCTCAGTGTCTCTGTGTCTCGGTGTCTCTGTGTCTCTGTGTTTCTGTGTCTCAATGTCTCAGAGTCTCAGTGTCTCATTGTCTCAGATTCTCAGTGTCTCTGTGTCTCAGTGTCTCTGTGTCTCAGAGTCTCAGTGTCTCAGTGTCTCTGTGTCTCAGTGCCTCTGTGTCTCTGTTTCTCAGTGTCTCAGAGTCTCAGTGCCTATGTGTCTCTGTGTCTCAGTTTCTCAGAATCTCAGTGTCTCAGTGTCTCTGTGTCTCGGTTTCTCAGAGTCTCAGTGTCTCAGTGTCTCAGAGTCTCAGTGTCTCAGTGTCTCATAGTCTCAGTTTCTCAGTGTCTCAGAGTCTCAGTGTTTCTTTGTCTCAGGGTCTCAGTGTCTCTGGGCCTCTGTGTCTCAGTGTCTCTGTGTCTCAGTGTCTCTGTGTCTCAGTGACTCAGAGTCGCTATGTCTCTGTGTCTCAGTGTCTCAGAGTCTCAGTGTCTCGGTGTCTGTGATTCTCAGTGTCTCTGTGTCTCAGTGTCTCTGTGTCTCAGTGTCTCAGAGTCGCTATGTCTCTGTGTCTCTATGTCTCAGAGTCACAGTGTCTCAGAGTCTCAGTGTCTCAGAGTCTCAGTGTCTCTGTGTCTCGGGGTCACAGTGTCTCTGAGTCTCAGTGGCTCAGAGTCTCAGAGTCTCAGTGTCTCAGTGTCTCTTTGTCTCATGTCTCAGAGTCTCAGTGTCTCAGTTTCTCAGAGTCTCAGTGTCTCTGCATCCCTATGTCTCAGTGTCTCAGAGTCTCAGTGACTCAGTGTCTCAGAGTCTAGGTGTCCCTGTGTCTCAGTGTCTCCGTACCCCGTTGTTTCAGAGTCTCAGTGTCTCAGTGTCTCAGAGTCTCAGCGTCTCTGTGTCTCTGTTTCTCTGTGTCTCAGTGTCTCTGTGTCTCAGACTCTCAGAGTCTCAGAGTCTCAGTGTCTCTGTGTCTCTGTGTCGCAGTGTTTCAGTGTCACTACGTCTCAGTGTCTCAGATGCTCAATGTCTCTGTGCCTCTCTGTCTCTGTGTCTCAGTGTCTCAGAGTCTCAGTGCCGCTGTGTCTTTGCGTCTCAGTGTCTCAGAGTCTCAGTGTCTCTGTGTCTCAGTGTCTCAGTGTCTCTGTGTCTCAGTGTCTCTGTGTCGCTATGTCTCAGTGTCTCAGTTTCTCAGTGTCTCTGTGTCTCTGTGTCTCAGTGTCTCTGTGTCTCAGTGTCTCAGAGCCTCAGTGTCTCTGTGTCTCTGCGTCTCAGTGTCTCTGCGTCTCTGCGTCTCAGTGTCTCAGAGTATCAGTGTCTCAGTGTCTCAGTGTCTCTGTGTCTCAGTGTCTCTGTGTCTCGGAGTGTCAGTGTCTCAGAGTCTCAGTGTCTCTGTGTTTCTGTGTCTCAATTTCTCAGAGTCTCAGTGTCTCATTGTCTCAGAGTCTCAGTGTCTCTGTGTCTCAGTGTCTCAGATTCTCTGTGTCTCTGTGTCTCAGTGTCTCAGACTGTCAGTTTCTCAGTGACTCTGTATCTCTGTGCCTCAGAGTCTCAGTGTCTCTGTGTCTCAGTGTCTCAGTGTCTCTGTGTCTCGGTGTCTCTGAGTCTCAGTGTCTCTGTGTCCCTCTGTCTCTGTGTCTCAGTGTCCCAGAGTCTCAGTGTCTCAGAGTGTCTGTGTCTCTGTATCTCAGTGTCTCAGTGTCTCAGAGTCTCAGTTTCTCAGAGTCTCAGGGTCTCAGTGTCTCTGTGTCTCTGTGTCTCAGTGCCTCTGCGTCTCAGTGTCTCAGAGTATCAGTGTCTCAGTGTCTCTGTGTCTCAGTGTCTCTGTGTCTCGGAGTGTCAGTGTCTCAGAGTCTCAGTGTCTCTGTTTCTGTGTCTCAATGTCTCAGAGTCTCAGTGTCTCACAGCCTCAGTGTCTCAGAGTCTCAGTGTCTCTGTGTCTCAGTGTCTCAGTGTCTCTGTGTTTCTGTGTCTCAGTGTCTCTGTGTCCCTGTGTCTCAGTGTCTCAGAGCCTCAGTGTCTCTGTGTCTCAGAGTCTCAGTGTCTCAGTGTCTCTGTGTCTCATTGTCTCAGTGTCTATGTGTCTCAGTGTCTCAGAGTCTCAGTGTCTCTGTTTCTCTGTGTTTCAGTGTCTCAGTGTCTCTGTTTCTCTGTGTCTCAGTGTCTCAGTGTCTCTGCGTCTCAGTGTCTGAGAGTCTCAATGTCTCTGTGCCTCAGTGTCTCAGTGTCTCAGAGTCTCAGTGTCTCTGTGTCCCAGTGTCTCAGAGTCTCAGTGCCTCTGTGTCTCAGTGTCTCAGAGTCTCAGTGCCTCTGTGTCTCTGTGTCTCAGTGTCTCAGAATCTCAGTGTCTCAGTGTCTCAGTGTCTCAGAGTCTCAGTGTCTCAGTGTCTCTGTGTCTCTGTGTCTCAGGGTGTCTGTGTTTCTGTGTCTCTGTGTCTCTGTGCCTCAGTGTCTCTGGGTCTCTGTGTCTCAGTGTCTCTGTGTCTCAGTGTCTCTGTGTCTCAGTGTCTCAGAGTCGCTGTGTCTCTGTGTCTCAGTGTCTCAGAGTCTCAGTGTCTCAGAGTCTCAGTGCCTCTGTGTCTCGGGGTCACAGTGTCTCTGAGTCTCAGTGTCTCAGAGTCTCACTGTCTCAGAGTCTCAGTGTCTCAGTGTCTTTGTGTCTCATGTCTCAGAGTCTCAGTGTCTCAGTTTCTCAGAGTCTCAGTTTCTCAGTGTCTCAGTGTCTCTGCATCCCTATGTCTCAGTGTCTCAGTGTCTCTGTGTCTCATTGTCTCGGTGTCACTGTGTCTCATTGTCTCAGTGTCTCAGAGTCTCAGTGTCTCAGTGTCTTAGTGTCTCAGAGCCTCAGTGTCCCTGTGTCTCAGTCTCTCCGTACACCGTTGTTTCTGATTCTCAGTGTCTCAGTGTCTCAGAGTCTCAGCGTCTCTGTGTCTCTGTGTCTCTGTTTCTCTGTGTCTCAGTGTCTCGGTGTCTCAGACTCTCAGAGTCTCAGAGTCTCAGTGTCTCAGTGTCTCTGTGTCGCAGTGTCTCAGTGTCCCAGAGTCTCAATGTCTCTGTGCCTCTGTGTCTCTGTGTCTCAGTGTCTCAGAGTCTCAGTGCCGCTGTGTCTTTGCGTCTCAGTGTCTCAGAGTCTCAGTGTCTCTGTGTCTCAGTGTCTCAGTGTCTCTGTGTCTCTGTGTCACTGCGTCTCAGTGTCTCAGAGTCTCCATGTCTCTGTGCCTCTGTGTCTCTGTGTCTCGGTGTCTCAGAGTCTCAGTGCCGCTGTGTCTTTGCGTCTCAGTGTCTCAGAGTCTCAGTGTCTCAGTGTCTCAGTGTCTCTGTGTCGCTATCTCTCAGTGTCTCAGTTTCTCAGTGTCTCTGTGTCTCTGTGTCTCAGTGTCTCTGTGTGTCAGTGTCTCAGAGCCTCAGTGTCTATGTGTCTCTGCGTCTCAGTGTCTCAGTGTCTCAGTGTCTCTGTGTGTCAGTGTCTCAGTGTCTCAGTGTCTCAGAGTCTCTGTGTCTCTGTGTTTCTGTGTCTCAATGTCTCAGAGTCTCAGTGTCTCAGTGTCTCATTGTCTCAGAGTCTCAGTGTCTCACAGTCTCAGTGTCTCAGAGTCTCAGTGTCTCTGTGTCTCTGTGTCTCGGAGTGTCAGTGTCTCAGAGTCTCAGTGTCTCTGTGTTTCTGTGTCTCAATGTCTCAGAGTCTCAGTGTCTCATTGTCTCAGAGTCTCAGTGTCTCTGTGTGTCAGTGTCTCTGTGTCTCAGTGTCTCTGTGACTCAGTGTCTCAGAGTGTCAGTGTCTCAGTGACTCTGTATCTCTGTGCCTCAGAGTCTCAGTGTCTCTGTGTCACAGTGTCTCAGATTCTCAGTGTCTCTGTGTCTCAGTGACTCTGTATCTCTGTGCCTCAGAGTCTCAGTGTCTCTGTGCCTCAGTGTCTCAGAGTCTCTTTGTCTCAGAGTCTCAGAGTCTCAGTGTCTCTGTGTCTCAGTGTCTCAGAGTCTCAGTGTCTCTGTGTCTCGGTGTCTCTGTGTCTCTGTGTTTCTGTGTCTCAATGTCTCAGAGTCTCAGTGTCTCATTGTCTCAGATTCTCAGTGTCTCTGTGTCTCAGTGTCTCTGTGTCTCAGAGTCTCAGTGTCTCAGTGTCTCTGTGTCTCAGTGCCTCTGTGTCTCTGTTTCTCAGTGTCTCAGAGTCTCAGTGCCTATGTGTCTCTGTGTCTCAGTTTCTCAGAATCTCAGTGTCTCAGTGTCTCTGTGTCTCGGTTTCTCAGAGTCTCAGTGTCTCAGTGTCTCAGAGTCTCAGTGTCTCAGTGTCTCATAGTCTCAGTTTCTCAGTGTCTCAGAGTCTCAGTGTTTCTTTGTCTCAGGGTCTCAGTGTCTCTGGGCCTCTGTGTCTCAGTGTCTCTGTGTCTCAGTGTCTCTGTGTCTCAGTGACTCAGAGTCGCTATGTCTCTGTGTCTCAGTGTCTCAGAGTCTCAGTGTCTCGGTGTCTGTGATTCTCAGTGTCTCTGTGTCTCAGTGTCTCTGTGTCTCAGTGTCTCAGAGTCGCTATGTCTCTGTGTCTCTATGTCTCAGAGTCACAGTGTCTCAGAGTCTCAGTGTCTCAGAGTCTCAGTGTCTCTGTGTCTCGGGGTCACAGTGTCTCTGAGTCTCAGTGGCTCAGAGTCTCAGTGTCTCAGAGTCTCAGTGTCTCAGTGTCTCTTTGTCTCATGTCTCAGAGTCTCAGTGTCTCAGTTTCTCAGAGTCTCAGTGTCTCTGCATCCCTATGTCTCAGTGTCTCAGAGTCTCAGTGACTCAGTGTCTCAGAGTCTAGGTGTCCCTGTGTCTCAGTGTCTCCGTACCCCGTTGTTTCAGAGTCTCAGTGTCTCAGTGTCTCAGAGTCTCAGCGTCTCTGTGTCTCTGTTTCTCTGTGTCTCAGTGTCTCTGTGTCTCAGACTCTCAGAGTCTCAGAGTCTCAGTGTCTCTGTGTCTCTGTGTCGCAGTGTTTCAGTGTCACTACGTCTCAGTGTCTCAGATGCTCAATGTCTCTGTGCCTCTCTGTCTCTGTGTCTCAGTGTCTCAGAGTCTCAGTGCCGCTGTGTCTTTGCGTCTCAGTGTCTCAGAGTCTCAGTGTCTCTGTGTCTCAGTGTCTCAGTGTCTCTGTGTCTCAGTGTCTCTGTGTCGCTATGTCTCAGTGTCTCAGTTTCTCTGTGTCTCTGTGTCTCAGTGTCTCTGTGTCTCAGTGTCTCAGAGCCTCAGTGTCTCTGTGTCTCTGCGTCTCAGTGTCTCTGCGTCTCTGCGTCTCAGTGTCTCAGAGTATCAGTGTCTCAGTGTCTCAGTGTCTCTGTGTCTCAGTGTCTCTGTGTCTCGGAGTGTCAGTGTCTCAGAGTCTCAGTGTCTCTGTGTTTCTGTGTCTCAATTTCTCAGAGTCTCAGTGTCTCATTGTCTCAGAGTCTCAGTGTCTCTGTGTGTCAGTGTCTCTGTGTCTCAGTGTCTCTGTGTCTCAGTGTCTCATAGTGTCAGTGTCTCAGTGACTCTGTATCTCTGTGCCTCAGAGTCTCAGTGTCTCTGTGTCTCAGTGTCTCAGATTCTCTGTGTCTCTGTGTCTCAGTGTCTCAGACTGTCAGTTTCTCAGTGACTCTGTATCTCTGTGCCTCAGAGTCTCAGTGTCTCTGTGTCTCAGTGTCTCAGTGTCTCTGTGTCTCAGAGTCTCAGAGACTCAGTGTCTCAGTGTCTCAGAGTCTCAGTGTCTCAGTGTCTCTGTGTCTCGGTGTCTCTGTGTCTCTGCGTCTCAGTGTCTCTGAGTCTCAGTGTCTCAGTGTCTCTGTGTTTCTGTGTCTCAATGTCTGAGAGTCTCAGTGTCTCATTGTCTCAGAGTCTCAGTGTCTCTGTGTCTCAGTGTCTCTGTGTCTCAGAGTCTCAGTGTCTCAGTGTCTCTGTGCCACAGTGTCTCAGAGTCTCAGTGTCTCAGAGTCTCAGTGTCTCTGTGTCTCGATGTCTCAGAGACTCAGTGTCTCTGTGTCTCAGTGTCTCAGAGTCACAGTGTTCAGTGTCTCAGTGTCGCTGTGTCTCAGTGTCTCAGGGTCTCAGTGTCTCTGATCATGAGTGTCTCTGTGTCTCAGTGTATCTGTGTCTCAGTGTCTCAGAGTCTCAGTGTCTCTGAGTCTCGGTGTCTCAGACTCTCAGTGTCTCAGTGTCTCTGTGTCTCATTGTCTCACTGTCTCAGAGTCTCAGTGTCTCTGTTTCTCTGTGTCTCAAAGTCTCAGTGTCTCTGTGTCTCAGTGTCTCAGTGTCTCTGCGTCTCAGTGTCTCAGAGACTCAGTGTCTCAGTGCCTCTGTGACTCTGTGCCTTAGAGTCTCAGTGTCTCTGCGTCTCAGTGTCTCAGAGTCTCAATGTCTCTGTGCCTCAGTGTCTCAGTGTCACAGAGTCTCAGTGTCTCTGTGTCTCTGTGTCTCAGAGTCTCAGTGCCTCTGTGTCTCAGTGTCTCAGAGACTCAGTGTCTCAGTGCCTCTGTGTCTCTGTGTCTCAGTGACTCTGTGCCTTAGAGTCTCAGTGTCTCTGCGTCTCAGTGTCTCAGAGTCTCAATGTCTCTGTGCCTCAGTGTCTCTGTGTCTTAGAGTCTCAGTGTCTCTGTGTCACTGCGTCTCAGAGTCTCAGAGTCTCAGTGCCTCTGTGTCTCTGTGTCACAGAGTCTCAGAGTCTCAGTGTCCCAGTGTCTCTGTGTCTCGGTGTCTCAGAGTCTCAGTGTCTCTGTGTCTCTGTGTCTCAGAGTCTCAGTGTCTCAGAGTCTCTGTGTCTCTGTGTCTCAGTGTCTCAGAGTCTCAGCGTCTCAGTGTATCAGTGTCTTGGTGTCTCAGTGTCTCTGTGTCTCAGTGTCTCAGAGTCTCAGTGTCTCAGAGTCTCAGTGTCTCTGAGTCTTTGTGTCTCAGTGTCTCAGAGTCTCAGTGTCTCTGTGTCTCAGTTTCTCAGAGTCTCAGAGTCTCAGTGTCTCTGTGTCTCAGTGACTCTGTGTCTTAGTGTCTCAGAGCCTCAGTGTCTCTGTGTCACAGAGTCTCAGAGTCTCAGTGTCTCTGTGTCTCAGTGTCTCAGTGTCTCAGAGTCTCGTTGTCTCAGTGTCTCTGTGTCTCGGTGTCTCTGTGTCTCTGCGTCTCAGTGTCTCTGAGTCTCAGTGTCTCAGTGTCTCAGAGTCTCAGTGTCTCATTGTCTCAGAGTCTCAGTGTCTCTGTGTCTCAGTGTCTCTGTGTCTCAGAGTCTCAGTGTCTCAGTGTCTCTGTGCCACAGTGTCTCAGAGTCTCAGTGTCTCAGTGTCGCTGTGTCTCAGTGTCTCAGAGTCTCAGTGTCTGTGTGTCTCGGTGTCTCAGAGACTCAGTGTCTCTGTGTCTCAGTGTCTCAGAGTCTCAGTGTTCAGTGTCTCAGTGTCTCAGTGTCTCAGAGTCTCAGTGTCTCAGTGTCGCTGTGTATCAGTGTCTCAGGGTCTCAGTGTCTCTGATCATGAGTGTCTCTGTGTCTCAGTGTATCTGTGTCTCAGTGTCTCAGAGTCTCAGTGTCTCTGTTTCTCTCTGTCTCAGTGTCTCTGAGTCTCAGAGTCTCAAAGTCTCAGTGTCTCAGTGTCTCAGTGTCTCAGTGTCTCTGCGTCTCAGTGTCTGAGAGTCTCAATGTCTCTGAGCCTCTGTGTCTCAGTGTTTCAGAGTCTCAGTGTCTCAGTGACTCTGTGCCTTAGAGTCTCAGTGTCTCTGCGTCTCAGTGTCACAGAGTCTCAGAGTCTCAGTGTCTCTGTGTCTCAGTGTCTCAGAGTCTCAGTGTCTCAGAGTCTCTGTGTCTCAGTGTCTCAGAGTCTCAGCGTCTCAGTGTATCAGAGTCTAGGTGTCTCAGTGTCTCAGTGTCTCAGAGTCTCAGTGTCTCTGTGTCTCTGTGTCTCAGTGTCCCAGAGTCTCAGTGTCTCAGTGTCTCTGTGTCTCTGTGTCTCAGTGTCTCAGAGTCTCAGTTTCTCAGAGTCTCAGTGTCTCTGTGTCTCAGTGACTCTGTGTCTTAGTGTCTCAGAGCCTCAGTGTGTCAGTGTCTCTATGTCTCAGTGTCTCATTGTCTCAGAGTCTCAGTGTCTCACAGTCTCAGTGTCTCTGTGTCTCAGTGTCTCTGTGTAACTGTGTCTCAGTGTCCCTGTGTCTCAGTGTCTCAGTTTCTCAGTGTCTCTGTGTCTCTGTGCCGCTGTGTCTTTGCGTCTCAGTGTCTCAGAGTCTCAGTGTCTCAGTTTCTCAGTGTCTCTGTGTCTCTGTGTCTCAGTGTCTCTGTGTCTCAGTGTCTCAGAGCCTCAGTGTCTCTGTGTCTCTGCGTCTCAGTGTCTCAGTGTCTCAGTGTCTCTGCATCTCTGCGTCTCTGCGTCTCAGTGTCTCAGAGTATCAGTGTCTCAGTGTCTCTGTTTCTCTGTGTCTCTGTGTCTCAGTGTCTCTGTGTCTCTGTGTCTCGGAGTGTCAGTGTCTCAGAGTCTCAGTGTCTCTGTGTTACTTTGTCTCAATGTCTCGGAGTCTCAGTGTCTCATTGTCTCAGAGTCTCAGTGTCTCTGTGTGTCAGTGTCTCTGTGTCTCAGTGTCTCATAGTGTCAGTGTCTCAGTGACTCTGTATCTCTGTGCCTCAGAGTCTCAGTCTCTGTGTGTCTCAGCGTCTCAGATTCTCAGTGTCTCTGTGTCTCAGTGTCTCAGACTGTCAGTTTCTCAGTGACTCTGTATCTCTGTGCCTCAGAGTCTCAGTGTCTCTGTGTCTCAGTGTCTCAGTGTCTCTGTGTCTCAGAGTCTCAGAGTCTCAGTGTCTCTGTGTCTCAGTGTCTCAGTGTCTTAGAGTCTCAGTGTCTCAGTGTCTCTGTGTCTCGGTGTCTCTGTGTCTCTGCGTCTCAGTGTCTCTGAGTCGCAGTGTCTCAGTGTCTCTGTGTTTCTGTGTCTCAATGTCTGATGGTCTCAGTGTCTCATTGTCTCAGAGTCTCAGTGTCTCTGTGTCTCAGTGTCTCAGTATCTCTGTGTCTCAGTGTCTCAGTGTCTCTGTGCCACAGTGTCTCAGAGTCTCAGTGTCTCAGTGTCGCTGTGTCTCAGTGTCTCAGAGTCTCAGTGTCTGTGTGTCTCGGTGTCTCAGAGACTCAGTGTCTCTGTGTCTCAGTGTCTCAGAGTCTCAGTGTTCAGTGTCTCAGTGTCTCAGTGTCTCAGTGTCGCTGTGTCTCAGTGTCTCAGGGTCTCAGTGTCTCTGATCATGAGTGTCTCTGTGTCTCAGTGTATCTGTGTCTGAGTGTCTCAGAGTCTCTGTGTCTCAGAGTCTCAAAGTCTCTGTGTCTCTGTGTCTCAGTGTCTCAGTGCCTCTGGTCTCAGTGTCTGAGTGTCTCAATGTCTCTGTGCCTCAGTGTCTCAGTGTCTCAGAGTCTCAGTGTCTCTGTGTCTCAGTGTCTGAGAGTCTCAGTGTCTCAGTGCCTCTGTGTCTCTATGTCTCAGTGACTCTGTGCCTTTGAGTCTCAGTGTCTCAGAGTCTCAGTGTCTCAGTGTCTCAGTGTCTCTGTGTCGCTATCTCTCAGTGTCTCAGTTTCTCAGTGTCTCTGTGTCTCTGTGTCTCAGTGTCTCGGAGTGTCAGTGTCTCAGAGTCTCAGTGTCTCTGTGTTTCTGTGTCTCAATTTCTCAGAGTCTCAGTGTCTCATTGTCTCAGAGTCTCAGTGTCTCTGTGTGTCAGTGTCTCTGTGTCTCAGTGTCTCTGTGTCTCAGTGTCTCATAGTGTCAGTGTCTCAGTGACTCTGTATCTCTGTGCCTCAGAGTCTCAGTGTCTCTGTGTCTCAGTGTCTCAGATTCTCTGTGTCTCTGTGTCTCAGTGTCTCAGACTGTCAGTTTCTCAGTGACTCTGTATCTCTGTGCCTCAGAGTCTCAGTGTCTCTGTGTCTCAGTGTCTCAGTGTCTCTGTGTCTCAGAGTCTCAGAGACTCAGTGTCTCAGTGTCTCAGAGTCTCAGTGTCTCAGTGTCTCTGTGTCTCGGTGTCTCTGTGTCTCTGCGTCTCAGTGTCTCTGAGTCTCAGTGTCTCAGTGTCTCTGTGTTTCTGTGTCTCAATGTCTGAGAGTCTCAGTGTCTCATTGTCTCAGAGTCTCAGTGTCTCTGTGTCTCAGTGTCTCTGTGTCTCAGAGTCTCAGTGTCTCAGTGTCTCTGTGCCACAGTGTCTCAGAGTCTCAGTGTCTCAGAGTCTCAGTGTCTCTGTGTCTCGATGTCTCAGAGACTCAGTGTCTCTGTGTCTCAGTGTCTCAGAGTCACAGTGTTCAGTGTCTCAGTGTCGCTGTGTCTCAGTGTCTCAGGGTCTCAGTGTCTCTGATCATGAGTGTCTCTGTGTCTCAGTGTATCTGTGTCTCAGTGTCTCAGAGTCTCAGTGTCTCTGAGTCTCGGTGTCTCAGAGTCTCAGTGTCTCAGTGTCTCTGTGTCTCATTGTCTCACTGTCTCAGAGTCTCAGTGTCTCTGTTTCTCTGTGTCTCAAAGTCTCAGTGTCTCTGTGTCTCAGTGTCTCAGTGTCTCTGCGTCTCAGTGTCTCAGAGACTCAGTGTCTCAGTGCCTCTGTGACTCTGTGCCTTAGAGTCTCAGTGTCTCTGCGTCTCAGTGTCTCAGAGTCTCAATGTCTCTGTGCCTCAGTGTCTCAGTGTCACAGAGTCTCAGTGTCTCTGTGTCTCTGTGTCTCAGAGTCTCAGTGCCTCTGTGTCTCAGTGTCTCAGAGACTCAGTGTCTCAGTGCCTCTGTGTCTCTGTGTCTCAGTGACTCTGTGCCTTAGAGTCTCAGTGTCTCTGCGTCTCAGTGTCTCAGAGTCTCAATGTCTCTGTGCCTCAGTGTCTCTGTGTCTTAGAGTCTCAGTGTCTCTGTGTCACTGCGTCTCAGAGTCTCAGAGTCTCAGTGCCTCTGTGTCTCTGTGTCACAGAGTCTCAGAGTCTCAGTGTCCCAGTGTCTCTGTGTCTCGGTGTCTCAGAGTCTCAGTGTCTCTGTGTCTCTGTGTCTCAGAGTCTCAGTGTCTCAGAGTCTCTGTGTCTCTGTGTCTCAGTGTCTCAGAGTCTCAGCGTCTCAGTGTATCAGTGTCTTGGTGTCTCAGTGTCTCTGTGTCTCAGTGTCTCAGAGTCTCAGTGTCTCAGAGTCTCAGTGTCTCTGAGTCTTTGTGTCTCAGTGTCTCAGAGTCTCAGTGTCTCTGTGTCTCAGTTTCTCAGAGTCTCAGAGTCTCAGTGTCTCTGTGTCTCAGTGACTCTGTGTCTTAGTGTCTCAGAGCCTCAGTGTCTCTGTGTCACAGAGTCTCAGAGTCTCAGTGTCTCTGTGTCTCAGTGTCTCAGTGTCTCAGAGTCTCGTTGTCTCAGTGTCTCTGTGTCTCGGTGTCTCTGTGTCTCTGCGTCTCAGTGTCTCTGAGTCTCAGTGTCTCAGTGTCTCAGAGTCTCAGTGTCTCATTGTCTCAGAGTCTCAGTGTCTCTGTGTCTCAGTGTCTCTGTGTCTCAGAGTCTCAGTGTCTCAGTGTCTCTGTGCCACAGTGTCTCAGAGTCTCAGTGTCTCAGTGTCGCTGTGTCTCAGTGTCTCAGAGTCTCAGTGTCTGTGTGTCTCGGTGTCTCAGAGACTCAGTGTCTCTGTGTCTCAGTGTCTCAGAGTCTCAGTGTTCAGTGTCTCAGTGTCTCAGTGTCTCAGAGTCTCAGTGTCTCAGTGTCGCTGTGTATCAGTGTCTCAGGGTCTCAGTGTCTCTGATCATGAGTGTCTCTGTGACTCAGTGTATCTGTGTCTCAGTGTCTCAGAGTCTCAGTGTCTCTGTTTCTCTCTGTCTCAGTGTCTCTGAGTCTCAGAGTCTCAAAGTCTCAGTGTCTCAGTGTCTCAGTGTCTCAGTGTCTCTGCGTCTCAGTGTCTGAGAGTCTCAATGTCTCTGAGCCTCTGTGTCTCAGTGTTTCAGAGTCTCAGTGTCTCAGTGACTCTGTGCCTTAGAGTCTCAGTGTCTCTGCGTCTCAGTGTCACAGAGTCTCAGAGTCTCAGAGTCTCAGTGTCTCTGTGTCTCAGTGTCTCAGAGTCTCAGTGTCTCAGAGTCTCTGTGTCTCAGTGTCTCAGAGTCTCAGCGTCTCAGTGTATCAGAGTCTAGGTGTCTCAGTGTCTCAGTGTCTCAGAGTCTCAGTGTCTCTGTGTCTCTGTGTCTCAGTGTCCCAGAGTCTCAGTGTCTCAGTGTCTCTGTGTCTCTGTGTCTCAGTGTCTCAGAGTCTCAGTTTCTCAGAGTCTCAGTGTCTCTGTGTCTCAGTGACTCTGTGTCTTAGTGTCTCAGAGCCTCAGTGTGTCAGTGTCTCTATGTCTCAGTGTCTCATTGTCTCAGAGTCTCAGTGTCTCACAGTCTCAGTGTCTCTGTGTCTCAGTGTCTCTGTGTAACTGTGTCTCAGTGTCCCTGTGTCTCAGTGTCTCAGTTTCTCAGTGTCTCTGTGTCTCTGTGCCGCTGTGTCTTTGCGTCTCAGTGTCTCAGAGTCTCAGTGTCTCAGTTTCTCAGTGTCTCTGTGTCTCTGTGTCTCAGTGTCTCTGTGTCTCAGTGTCTCAGAGCCTCAGTGTCTCTGTGTCTCTGCGTCTCAGTGTCTCAGTGTCTCAGTGTCTCTGCATCTCTGCGTCTCTGCGTCTCAGTGTCTCAGAGTATCAGTGTCTCAGTGTCTCTGTTTCTCTGTGTCTCTGTGTCTCAGTGTCTCTGTGTCTCTGTGTCTCGGAGTGTCAGTGTCTCAGAGTCTCAGTGTCTCTGTGTTACTTTGTCTCAATGTCTCGGAGTCTCAGTGTCTCATTGTCTCAGAGTCTCAGTGTCTCTGTGTGTCAGTGTCTCTGTGTCTCAGTGTCTCATAGTGTCAGTGTCTCAGTGACTCTGTATCTCTGTGCCTCAGAGTCTCAGTCTCTGTGTGTCTCAGCGTCTCAGATTCTCAGTGTCTCTGTGTCTCAGTGTCTCAGACTGTCAGTTTCTCAGTGACTCTGTATCTCTGTGCCTCAGAGTCTCAGTGTCTCTGTGTCTCAGTGTCTCAGTGTCTCTGTGTCTCAGAGTCTCAGAGTCTCAGTGTCTCTGTGTCTCAGTGTCTCAGTGTCTTAGAGTCTCAGTGTCTCAGTGTCTCTGTGTCTCGGTGTCTCTGTGTCTCTGCGTCTCAGTGTCTCTGAGTCGCAGTGTCTCAGTGTCTCTGTGTTTCTGTGTCTCAATGTCTGATGGTCTCAGTGTCTCATTGTCTCAGAGTCTCAGTGTCTCAGTGTCTCAGTATCTCTGTGTCTCAGTGTCTCAGTGTCTCTGTGCCACAGTGTCTCAGAGTCTCAGTGTCTCAGTGTCGCTGTGTCTCAGTGTCTCAGAGTCTCAGTGTCTGTGTGTCTCGGTGTCTCAGAGACTCAGTGTCTCTGTGTCTCAGTGTCTCAGAGTCTCAGTGTTCAGTGTCTCAGTGTCTCAGTGTCTCAGTGTCGCTGTGTCTCAGTGTCTCAGGGTCTCAGTGTCTCTGATCATGAGTGTCTCTGTGTCTCAGTGTATCTGTGTCTGAGTGTCTCAGAGTCTCTGTGTCTCAGAGTCTCAAAGTCTCTGTGTCTCTGTGTCTCAGTGTCTCAGTGCCTCTGGTCTCAGTGTCTGAGTGTCTCAATGTCTCTGTGCCTCAGTGTCTCAGTGTCTCAGAGTCTCAGTGTCTCTGTGTCTCAGTGTCTGAGAGTCTCAGTGTCTCAGTGCCTCTGTGTCTCTATGTCTCAGTGACTCTGTGCCTTTGAGTCTCAGTGTCTCTGTGCCTCAGTGTCTCTGAGTCTTAGAGTCTCAGTGTCTCTGTGTCTCTGCGTCTCAGAGTCTCAGAGTCTCAGTGCCTCTGTGTCTCTGTGTCACAGTGTCTCAGAGTCTCAGTGTCTCTGTGTCTCAGTGTCACAGAGTCTCAGAGTCTCAGTATCCCAGTGTCTCTGTGTCTCGGTGTCTCAGAGTCTCAGTGTCTCAGAGTCTCTGTGTCTCTGTGTCTCAGTGTCTCAGAGTCTCAGCGTCTCAGTGTATCAGAGTCAAGGTGTCTCAGTGTCTCTGTGTCTCAGTGTCTCAGAGTCTCAGTGTCTCAGAGTCTCAGTGTCTCTGTGTCTCAGTGTCTCAGAGTCACAGTGTCTCTGTGTCTCGAAGTCTCTGAGTCTCTGTGTCTCTGTGTCTCAATGTCTCAGTGTCTCAGTGTCTCAGTGTCTCTGTGTCTCTGTGTCTCAGTGTCTCAGAGCCTCAGTTTCTCTGTGTCTCTGCGTCTCAGTGTCTCAGTGTCTCAGAGTCTCATTGTCTCAGAATCTCAGTGTCTCACAGTCTCAGTGTCTCAGAGTCTCAGTGTCTCAGAGTCTCAGTGTCTCAGTGTCTCTGTGTCTCTGTGTCTCAGTGTCTCTGTGTCCCTGTGTCTCAGTGTCTCAGTTTCTCAGTGTCTCTGTGTCTCTGTGTCTCAGTGCCGCTGTGTCTTTGCGTCTCAGTGTCTCAGTGTCTCAGTGTCTCAGTGTCTCTGTGTCTCAGTGTCTCTGTGTCGCTATGTCTCAGTGTCTCAGTTTCTCAGTGTCTCTGTGTCTCAGTGTCTCTGTGTCTCAGTGTCTCAGAGCCTCAGTGTCTCTGTGTCTCTGCGTCTCAGTGTCTCAGTGTCTCTGCGTCTCTGCGTATCAGTGTCTCAGAGTATCAGTGTCTCGGTGTGTCAGTGTCTCTGTGTCTCTGTGTCTCAGTGTCTCAGAGTCTCAGTGTCTCAGTGCCTCTGTGTCTCTATGTCTCAGTGACTCTGTGCCTTAGAGTCTCAGTGTCTCTGCGTCTCAGTGTCTCAGAGTCTCAATGTCTCTGTGCCTCAGTGTCTCTGAGTCTTAGAGTCTCAGTGTCCCAGTGTCTCTGTGTCTCGGTGTCTCAGAGTCTCAGTGTCTCTGTGTCTCTGTGTCTCAGAGTCTCAGAGTCTCAGTGTCTCTGTGTCTCAGTGTCACAGAGTCTCAGAGTCTCAGTGTCCCAGTGTCTCTGTGTCTCGGTGTCTCAGAGTCTCAGTGTCTCTGTGTCTCTGTGCCTCAGAGTCTCAGTGTCTCAGAGTCTCTGTGTCTCTGTTTCTCAGTGTCTCTGAGTCTCAGCGTCTCAGTGTATCTGAGTCTAGGTGTCTCAGTGTCTCTGTGTCTCAGTGTCTCAGAGTCTCAGTGTCTCAGAGTCTCAGTGTCTCTGTGTCTCTGTGTCTCGGAGTGTCAGTGTCTCAGAGTCACAGTGTCTCTGTGTTTCTGTGTCTCAATGTCTCAGTGACTCTGTGCCTTAGAGTCTCAGTGTCTCTGCGTCTCAGTGTCTCAGTGTCTCTGAGTCTTAGAGTCTCAGTGTCTCTGTGTCTCTGCGTCTCAGAGTCTCAGAGTCTCAGTGCCTCTGTGTCACAGTGTCTCAGAGTCTCAGTGTCTCTGTGTCTCAGTGTCACAGAGTCTCAGAGTCCCAGTGTCCCAGTGTCTCTGTGTCTCGGTGTCTCAGAGTCTCAGTGCCTCTGTGTCTCTGTGTCTCAGAGTCTCAGTGTCTCAGAGTCTCTGTGTCTCTGTGCCTCAGTGCCTCAGAGTCTCAGCGTCTCAGTGTATCAGAGTCTAGGTGTCTCAGTGTCTCTGTGTCTCAGTGTCTCAGAGTCTCACTGTCTCAGAGTCTCACTGTCTCTGTTTCTCTGTGTCTCAGTGTCTCTGTGTCTCAGAGTCTCAGAGTCTCTGTGTCTCTGTGTCTCAGTGTCTCTGCGTCTCTGTGTCTCAGAGTCTCAATGTCTCTGTGCCTCAGAGTCTCAGTGTCTCCGTGTCTCAGTGTCTCATTGTCTCTGTGTCTCTGTGTCTCAGTGTCTCTGTGTCTCAGAGTCTCAGATCTCTGTATCTCTGTGTCTCAGAGTCGCTGTGTCTCTGTGTCTCAGTGTCTCAGAGTCTCAGTGTCTCAGTGTCTCTGAGTCTCAGTGTCTCAGTGTCTCAGAGTCTCAGTGTCACTGTGCCTCTGTGTCTCTATGTCTCAGAGTCTCAGTGTCTCAGAGTCTCAGTGTCTCAGAGTCTCAGTGTCTCTGTGTCTCTGTGTCGCTGTGTCTCAGTGTCTCAGTATCTCAGAGTCTCAGTGTCTCTGTGTCTCTGTGTCGCTGTGTCTCAGTGTCTCAGTGTCTCAGAGTCACAGTGTCTCTGTGTCTCAGTGTCTCAGAGTCTCAGTGTCTCAGTGTCTCAGTGTCTCTGTGTCTCAGTGTCTCAGTGTCTCTGTGTCTCTGTGTCTCATGTCTCTTTGTCTCCGTGTCTCAGTGTCTCAGAGCCTCAATGTCTCTGTGCCTCAGTGTCTCTATGTCTCAGAGTCTCAGTGTCTCAGAGTCTCAGTGTCTCTATGTCTCGGGGTCACAGTTTCTCGGATTCTCAGTGTCTCAGAGTCTCAGTGTCTCAGAGTCTCAGTGTCTCTGTGTCTCTGTGTCTCGGTGTCTCAGTGTCTCAGAGTCTCAGTGTCTCTGTGTCTCAGTGTCTCTGTGTCTCAGAGTCTCAGTGTCTCAGTGTCTCTGTGTCTCAGTGCCTCTGTGTCTCTGTTTCTCAGTGTCTCAGAGTCTCAGTGCCTATGTGTCTCTGTGTCTCAGTTTCTCAGAATCTCAGTGTCTCAGTGTCTCTGTGTCTCGGTTTCTCAGAGTCTCAGTGTCTCAGTGTCTCAGAGTCTCAGTGTCTCAGTGTCTCATAGTCTCAGTTTCTCAGTGTCTCAGAGTCTCAGTGTTTCTTTGTCTCAGGGTCTCAGTGTCTCTGGGCCTCTGTGTCTCAGTGTCTCTGTGTCTCAGTGTCTCTGTGTCTCAGTGACTCAGAGTCGCTATGTCTCTGTGTCTCAGTGTCTCAGAGTCTCAGTGTCTCGGTGTCTGTGATTCTCAGTGTCTCTGTGTCTCAGTGTCTCTGTGTCTCAGTGTCTCAGAGTCGCTATGTCTCTGTGTCTCTATGTCTCAGAGTCACAGTGTCTCAGAGTCTCAGTGTCTCAGAGTCTCAGTGTCTCTGTGTCTCGGGGTCACAGTGTCTCTGAGTCTCAGTGGCTCAGAGTCTCAGAGTCTCAGTGTCTCAGTGTCTCTTTGTCTCATGTCTCAGAGTCTCAGTGTCTCAGTTTCTCAGAGTCTCAGTGTCTCTGCATCCCTATGTCTCAGTGTCTCAGAGTCTCAGTGACTCAGTGTCTCAGAGTCTAGGTGTCCCTGTGTCTCAGTGTCTCCGTACCCCGTTGTTTCAGAGTCTCAGTGTCTCAGTGTCTCAGAGTCTCAGCGTCTCTGTGTCTCTGTTTCTCTGTGTCTCAGTGTCTCTGTGTCTCAGACTCTCAGAGTCTCAGAGTCTCAGTGTCTCTGTGTCTCTGTGTCGCAGTGTTTCAGTGTCACTACGTCTCAGTGTCTCAGATGCTCAATGTCTCTGTGCCTCTCTGTCTCTGTGTCTCAGTGTCTCAGAGTCTCAGTGCCGCTGTGTCTTTGCGTCTCAGTGTCTCAGAGTCTCAGTGTCTCTGTGTCTCAGTGTCTCAGTGTCTCTGTGTCTCAGTGTCTCTGTGTCGCTATGTCTCAGTGTCTCAGTTTCTCTGTGTCTCTGTGTCTCAGTGTCTCTGTGTCTCAGTGTCTCAGAGCCTCAGTGTCTCTGTGTCTCTGCGTCTCAGTGTCTCTGCGTCTCTGCGTCTCAGTGTCTCAGAGTATCAGTGTCTCAGTGTCTCAGTGTCTCTGTGTCTCAGTGTCTCTGTGTCTCGGAGTGTCAGTGTCTCAGAGTCTCAGTGTCTCTGTGTTTCTGTGTCTCAATTTCTCAGAGTCTCAGTGTCTCATTGTCTCAGAGTCTCAGTGTCTCTGTGTGTCAGTGTCTCTGTGTCTCAGTGTCTCTGTGTCTCAGTGTCTCATAGTGTCAGTGTCTCAGTGACTCTGTATCTCTGTGCCTCAGAGTCTCAGTGTCTCTGTGTCTCAGTGTCTCAGATTCTCTGTGTCTCTGTGTCTCAGTGTCTCAGACTGTCAGTTTCTCAGTGACTCTGTATCTCTGTGCCTCAGAGTCTCAGTGTCTCTGTGTCTCAGTGTCTCAGTGTCTCTGTGTCTCAGAGTCTCAGAGACTCAGTGTCTCAGTGTCTCAGAGTCTCAGTGTCTCAGTGTCTCTGTGTCTCGGTGTCTCTGTGTCTCTGCGTCTCAGTGTCTCTGAGTCTCAGTGTCTCAGTGTCTCTGTGTTTCTGTGTCTCAATGTCTGAGAGTCTCAGTGTCTCATTGTCTCAGAGTCTCAGTGTCTCTGTGTCTCAGTGTCTCTGTGTCTCAGAGTCTCAGTGTCTCAGTGTCTCTGTGCCACAGTGTCTCAGAGTCTCAGTGTCTCAGAGTCTCAGTGTCTCTGTGTCTCGATGTCTCAGAGACTCAGTGTCTCTGTGTCTCAGTGTCTCAGAGTCACAGTGTTCAGTGTCTCAGTGTCGCTGTGTCTCAGTGTCTCAGGGTCTCAGTGTCTCTGATCATGAGTGTCTCTGTGTCTCAGTGTATCTGTGTCTCAGTGTCTCAGAGTCTCAGTGTCTCTGAGTCTCGGTGTCTCAGAGTCTCAGTGTCTCAGTGTCTCTGTGTCTCATTGTCTCACTGTCTCAGAGTCTCAGTGTCTCTGTTTCTCTGTGTCTCAAAGTCTCAGTGTCTCTGTGTCTCAGTGTCTCAGTGTCTCTGCGTCTCAGTGTCTCAGAGACTCAGTGTCTCAGTGCCTCTGTGACTCTGTGCCTTAGAGTCTCAGTGTCTCTGCGTCTCAGTGTCTCAGAGTCTCAATGTCTCTGTGCCTCAGTGTCTCAGTGTCACAGAGTCTCAGTGTCTCTGTGTCTCTGTGTCTCAGAGTCTCAGTGCCTCTGTGTCTCAGTGTCTCAGAGACTCAGTGTCTCAGTGCCTCTGTGTCTCTGTGTCTCAGTGACTCTGTGCCTTAGAGTCTCAGTGTCTCTGCGTCTCAGTGTCTCAGAGTCTCAATGTCTCTGTGCCTCAGTGTCTCTGTGTCTTAGAGTCTCAGTGTCTCTGTGTCACTGCGTCTCAGAGTCTCAGAGTCTCAGTGCCTCTGTGTCTCTGTGTCACAGAGTCTCAGAGTCTCAGTGTCCCAGTGTCTCTGTGTCTCGGTGTCTCAGAGTCTCAGTGTCTCTGTGTCTCTGTGTCTCAGAGTCTCAGTGTCTCAGAGTCTCTGTGTCTCTGTGTCTCAGTGTCTCAGAGTCTCAGCGTCTCAGTGTATCAGTGTCTTGGTGTCTCAGTGTCTCTGTGTCTCAGTGTCTCAGAGTCTCAGTGTCTCAGAGTCTCAGTGTCTCTGAGTCTTTGTGTCTCAGTGTCTCAGAGTCTCAGTGTCTCTGTGTCTCAGTTTCTCAGAGTCTCAGAGTCTCAGTGTCTCTGTGTCTCAGTGACTCTGTGTCTTAGTGTCTCAGAGCCTCAGTGTCTCTGTGTCACAGAGTCTCAGAGTCTCAGTGTCTCTGTGTCTCAGTGTCTCAGTGTCTCAGAGTCTCGTTGTCTCAGTGTCTCTGTGTCTCGGTGTCTCTGTGTCTCTGCGTCTCAGTGTCTCTGAGTCTCAGTGTCTCAGTGTCTCAGAGTCTCAGTGTCTCATTGTCTCAGAGTCTCAGTGTCTCTGTGTCTCAGTGTCTCTGTGTCTCAGAGTCTCAGTGTCTCAGTGTCTCTGTGCCACAGTGTCTCAGAGTCTCAGTGTCTCAGTGTCGCTGTGTCTCAGTGTCTCAGAGTCTCAGTGTCTGTGTGTCTCGGTGTCTCAGAGACTCAGTGTCTCTGTGTCTCAGTGTCTCAGAGTCTCAGTGTTCAGTGTCTCAGTGTCTCAGTGTCTCAGAGTCTCAGTGTCTCAGTGTCGCTGTGTATCAGTGTCTCAGGGTCTCAGTGTCTCTGATCATGAGTGTCTCTGTGTCTCAGTGTATCTGTGTCTCAGTGTCTCAGAGTCTCAGTGTCTCTGTTTCTCTCTGTCTCAGTGTCTCTGAGTCTCAGAGTCTCAAAGTCTCAGTGTCTCAGTGTCTCAGTGTCTCAGTGTCTCTGCGTCTCAGTGTCTGAGAGTCTCAATGTCTCTGAGCCTCTGTGTCTCAGTGTTTCAGAGTCTCAGTGTCTCAGTGACTCTGTGCCTTAGAGTCTCAGTGTCTCTGCGTCTCAGTGTCACAGAGTCTCAGAGTCTCAGTGTCTCTGTGTCTCAGTGTCTCAGAGTCTCAGTGTCTCAGAGTCTCTGTGTCTCAGTGTCTCAGAGTCTCAGCGTCTCAGTGTATCAGAGTCTAGGTGTCTCAGTGTCTCAGTGTCTCAGAGTCTCAGTGTCTCTGTGTCTCTGTGTCTCAGTGTCCCAGAGTCTCAGTGTCTCAGTGTCTCTGTGTCTCTGTGTCTCAGTGTCTCAGAGTCTCAGTTTCTCAGAGTCTCAGTGTCTCTGTGTCTCAGTGACTCTGTGTCTTAGTGTCTCAGAGCCTCAGTGTGTCAGTGTCTCTATGTCTCAGTGTCTCATTGTCTCAGAGTCTCAGTGTCTCACAGTCTCAGTGTCTCTGTGTCTCAGTGTCTCTGTGTAACTGTGTCTCAGTGTCCCTGTGTCTCAGTGTCTCAGTTTCTCAGTGTCTCTGTGTCTCTGTGCCGCTGTGTCTTTGCGTCTCAGTGTCTCAGAGTCTCAGTGTCTCAGTTTCTCAGTGTCTCTGTGTCTCTGTGTCTCAGTGTCTCTGTGTCTCAGTGTCTCAGAGCCTCAGTGTCTCTGTGTCTCTGCGTCTCAGTGTCTCAGTGTCTCAGTGTCTCTGCATCTCTGCGTCTCTGCGTCTCAGTGTCTCAGAGTATCAGTGTCTCAGTGTCTCTGTTTCTCTGTGTCTCTGTGTCTCAGTGTCTCTGTGTCTCTGTGTCTCGGAGTGTCAGTGTCTCAGAGTCTCAGTGTCTCTGTGTTACTTTGTCTCAATGTCTCGGAGTCTCAGTGTCTCATTGTCTCAGAGTCTCAGTGTCTCTGTGTGTCAGTGTCTCTGTGTCTCAGTGTCTCATAGTGTCAGTGTCTCAGTGACTCTGTATCTCTGTGCCTCAGAGTCTCAGTCTCTGTGTGTCTCAGCGTCTCAGATTCTCAGTGTCTCTGTGTCTCAGTGTCTCAGACTGTCAGTTTCTCAGTGACTCTGTATCTCTGTGCCTCAGAGTCTCAGTGTCTCTGTGTCTCAGTGTCTCAGTGTCTCTGTGTCTCAGAGTCTCAGAGTCTCAGTGTCTCTGTGTCTCAGTGTCTCAGTGTCTTAGAGTCTCAGTGTCTCAGTGTCTCTGTGTCTCGGTGTCTCTGTGTCTCTGCGTCTCAGTGTCTCTGAGTCGCAGTGTCTCAGTGTCTCTGTGTTTCTGTGTCTCAATGTCTGATGGTCTCAGTGTCTCATTGTCTCAGAGTCTCAGTGTCTCTGTGTCTCAGTGTCTCAGTATCTCTGTGTCTCAGTGTCTCAGTGTCTCTGTGCCACAGTGTCTCAGAGTCTCAGTGTCTCAGTGTCGCTGTGTCTCAGTGTCTCAGAGTCTCAGTGTCTGTGTGTCTCGGTGTCTCAGAGACTCAGTGTCTCTGTGTCTCAGTGTCTCAGAGTCTCAGTGTTCAGTGTCTCAGTGTCTCAGTGTCTCAGTGTCGCTGTGTCTCAGTGTCTCAGGGTCTCAGTGTCTCTGATCATGAGTGTCTCTGTGTCTCAGTGTATCTGTGTCTGAGTGTCTCAGAGTCTCTGTGTCTCAGAGTCTCAAAGTCTCTGTGTCTCTGTGTCTCAGTGTCTCAGTGCCTCTGGTCTCAGTGTCTGAGTGTCTCAATGTCTCTGTGCCTCAGTGTCTCAGTGTCTCAGAGTCTCAGTGTCTCTGTGTCTCAGTGTCTGAGAGTCTCAGTGTCTCAGTGCCTCTGTGTCTCTATGTCTCAGTGACTCTGTGCCTTTGAGTCTCAGTGTCTCAGAGTCTCAGTGTCTCAGTGTCTCAGTGTCTCTGTGTCGCTATCTCTCAGTGTCTCAGTTTCTCAGTGTCTCTGTGTCTCTGTGTCTCAGTGTCTCGGAGTGTCAGTGTCTCAGAGTCTCAGTGTCTCTGTGTTTCTGTGTCTCAATTTCTCAGAGTCTCAGTGTCTCATTGTCTCAGAGTCTCAGTGTCTCTGTGTGTCAGTGTCTCTGTGTCTCAGTGTCTCTGTGTCTCAGTGTCTCATAGTGTCAGTGTCTCAGTGACTCTGTATCTCTGTGCCTCAGAGTCTCAGTGTCTCTGTGTCTCAGTGTCTCAGATTCTCTGTGTCTCTGTGTCTCAGTGTCTCAGACTGTCAGTTTCTCAGTGACTCTGTATCTCTGTGCCTCAGAGTCTCAGTGTCTCTGTGTCTCAGTGTCTCAGTGTCTCTGTGTCTCAGAGTCTCAGAGACTCAGTGTCTCAGTGTCTCAGAGTCTCAGTGTCTCAGTGTCTCTGTGTCTCGGTGTCTCTGTGTCTCTGCGTCTCAGTGTCTCTGAGTCTCAGTGTCTCAGTGTCTCTGTGTTTCTGTGTCTCAATGTCTGAGAGTCTCAGTGTCTCATTGTCTCAGAGTCTCAGTGTCTCTGTGTCTCAGTGTCTCTGTGTCTCAGAGTCTCAGTGTCTCAGTGTCTCTGTGCCACAGTGTCTCAGAGTCTCAGTGTCTCAGAGTCTCAGTGTCTCTGTGTCTCGATGTCTCAGAGACTCAGTGTCTCTGTGTCTCAGTGTCTCAGAGTCACAGTGTTCAGTGTCTCAGTGTCGCTGTGTCTCAGTGTCTCAGGGTCTCAGTGTCTCTGATCATGAGTGTCTCTGTGTCTCAGTGTATCTGTGTCTCAGTGTCTCAGAGTCTCAGTGTCTCTGAGTCTCGGTGTCTCAGAGTCTCAGTGTCTCAGTGTCTCTGTGTCTCATTGTCTCACTGTCTCAGAGTCTCAGTGTCTCTGTTTCTCTGTGTCTCAAAGTCTCAGTGTCTCTGTGTCTCAGTGTCTCAGTGTCTCTGCGTCTCAGTGTCTCAGAGACTCAGTGTCTCAGTGCCTCTGTGACTCTGTGCCTTAGAGTCTCAGTGTCTCTGCGTCTCAGTGTCTCAGAGTCTCAATGTCTCTGTGCCTCAGTGTCTCAGTGTCACAGAGTCTCAGTGTCTCTGTGTCTCTGTGTCTCAGAGTCTCAGTGCCTCTGTGTCTCAGTGTCTCAGAGACTCAGTGTCTCAGTGCCTCTGTGTCTCTGTGTCTCAGTGACTCTGTGCCTTAGAGTCTCAGTGTCTCTGCGTCTCAGTGTCTCAGAGTCTCAATGTCTCTGTGCCTCAGTGTCTCTGTGTCTTAGAGTCTCAGTGTCTCTGTGTCACTGCGTCTCAGAGTCTCAGAGTCTCAGTGCCTCTGTGTCTCTGTGTCACAGAGTCTCAGAGTCTCAGTGTCCCAGTGTCTCTGTGTCTCGGTGTCTCAGAGTCTCAGTGTCTCTGTGTCTCTGTGTCTCAGAGTCTCAGTGTCTCAGAGTCTCTGTGTCTCTGTGTCTCAGTGTCTCAGAGTCTCAGCGTCTCAGTGTATCAGTGTCTTGGTGTCTCAGTGTCTCTGTGTCTCAGTGTCTCAGAGTCTCAGTGTCTCAGAGTCTCAGTGTCTCTGAGTCTTTGTGTCTCAGTGTCTCAGAGTCTCAGTGTCTCTGTGTCTCAGTTTCTCAGAGTCTCAGAGTCTCAGTGTCTCTGTGTCTCAGTGACTCTGTGTCTTAGTGTCTCAGAGCCTCAGTGTCTCTGTGTCACAGAGTCTCAGAGTCTCAGTGTCTCTGTGTCTCAGTGTCTCAGTGTCTCAGAGTCTCGTTGTCTCAGTGTCTCTGTGTCTCGGTGTCTCTGTGTCTCTGCGTCTCAGTGTCTCTGAGTCTCAGTGTCTCAGTGTCTCAGAGTCTCAGTGTCTCATTGTCTCAGAGTCTCAGTGTCTCTGTGTCTCAGTGTCTCTGTGTCTCAGAGTCTCAGTGTCTCAGTGTCTCTGTGCCACAGTGTCTCAGAGTCTCAGTGTCTCAGTGTCGCTGTGTCTCAGTGTCTCAGAGTCTCAGTGTCTGTGTGTCTCGGTGTCTCAGAGACTCAGTGTCTCTGTGTCTCAGTGTCTCAGAGTCTCAGTGTTCAGTGTCTCAGTGTCTCAGTGTCTCAGAGTCTCAGTGTCTCAGTGTCGCTGTGTATCAGTGTCTCAGGGTCTCAGTGTCTCTGATCATGAGTGTCTCTGTGTCTCAGTGTATCTGTGTCTCAGTGTCTCAGAGTCTCAGTGTCTCTGTTTCTCTCTGTCTCAGTGTCTCTGAGTCTCAGAGTCTCAAAGTCTCAGTGTCTCAGTGTCTCAGTGTCTCTGCGTCTCAGTGTCTGAGAGTCTCAATGTCTCTGAGCCTCTGTGTCTCAGTGTTTCAGAGTCTCAGTGTCTCAGTGACTCTGTGCCTTAGAGTCTCAGTGTCTCTGCGTCTCAGTGTCACAGAGTCTCAGAGTCTCAGAGTCTCAGTGTCTCTGTGTCTCAGTGTCTCAGAGTCTCAGTGTCTCAGAGTCTCTGTGTCTCAGTGTCTCAGAGTCTCAGCGTCTCAGTGTATCAGAGTCTAGGTGTCTCAGTGTCTCAGTGTCTCAGAGTCTCAGTGTCTCTGTGTCTCTGTGTCTCAGTGTCCCAGAGTCTCAGTGTCTCAGTGTCTCTGTGTCTCTGTGTCTCAGTGTCTCAGAGTCTCAGTTTCTCAGAGTCTCAGTGTCTCTGTGTCTCAGTGACTCTGTGTCTTAGTGTCTCAGAGCCTCAGTGTGTCAGTGTCTCTATGTCTCAGTGTCTCATTGTCTCAGAGTCTCAGTGTCTCACAGTCTCAGTGTCTCTGTGTCTCAGTGTCTCTGTGTAACTGTGTCTCAGTGTCCCTGTGTCTCAGTGTCTCAGTTTCTCAGTGTCTCTGTGTCTCTGTGCCGCTGTGTCTTTGCGTCTCAGTGTCTCAGAGTCTCAGTGTCTCAGTTTCTCAGTGTCTCTGTGTCTCTGTGTCTCAGTGTCTCTGTGTCTCAGTGTCTCAGAGCCTCAGTGTCTCTGTGTCTCTGCGTCTCAGTGTCTCAGTGTCTCAGTGTCTCTGCATCTCTGCGTCTCTGCGTCTCAGTGTCTCAGAGTATCAGTGTCTCAGTGTCTCTGTTTCTCTGTGTCTCTGTGTCTCAGTGTCTCTGTGTCTCTGTGTCTCGGAGTGTCAGTGTCTCAGAGTCTCAGTGTCTCTGTGTTACTTTGTCTCAATGTCTCGGAGTCTCAGTGTCTCATTGTCTCAGAGTCTCAGTGTCTCTGTGTGTCAGTGTCTCTGTGTCTCAGTGTCTCATAGTGTCAGTGTCTCAGTGACTCTGTATCTCTGTGCCTCAGAGTCTCAGTCTCTGTGTGTCTCAGCGTCTCAGATTCTCAGTGTCTCTGTGTCTCAGTGTCTCAGACTGTCAGTTTCTCAGTGACTCTGTATCTCTGTGCCTCAGAGTCTCAGTGTCTCTGTGTCTCAGTGTCTCAGTGTCTCTGTGTCTCAGAGTCTCAGAGTCTCAGTGTCTCTGTGTCTCAGTGTCTCAGTGTCTTAGAGTCTCAGTGTCTCAGTGTCTCTGTGTCTCGGTGTCTCTGTGTCTCTGCGTCTCAGTGTCTCTGAGTCGCAGTGTCTCAGTGTCTCTGTGTTTCTGTGTCTCAATGTCTGATGGTCTCAGTGTCTCATTGTCTCAGAGTCTCAGTGTCTCTGTGTCTCAGTGTCTCAGTATCTCTGTGTCTCAGTGTCTCAGTGTCTCTGTGCCACAGTGTCTCAGAGTCTCAGTGTCTCAGTGTCGCTGTGTCTCAGTGTCTCAGAGTCTCAGTGTCTGTGTGTCTCGGTGTCTCAGAGACTCAGTGTCTCTGTGTCTCAGTGTCTCAGAGTCTCAGTGTTCAGTGTCTCAGTGTCTCAGTGTCGCTGTGTCTCAGTGTCTCAGGGTCTCAGTGTCTCTGATCATGAGTGTCTCTGTGTCTCAGTGTATCTGTGTCTGAGTGTCTCAGAGTCTCTGTGTCTCAGAGTCTCAAAGTCTCTGTGTCTCTGTGTCTCAGTGTCTCAGTGCCTCTGGTCTCAGTGTCTGAGTGTCTCAATGTCTCTGTGCCTCAGTGTCTCAGTGTCTCAGAGTCTCAGTGTCTCTGTGTCTCAGTGTCTGAGAGTCTCAGTGTCTCAGTGCCTCTGTGTCTCTATGTCTCAGTGACTCTGTGCCTTTGAGTCTCAGTGTCTCAGAGTCTCAGTGTCTCAGTGTCTCAGTGTCTCTGTGTCGCTATCTCTCAGTGTCTCAGTTTCTCAGTGTCTCTGTGTCTCTGTGTCTCAGTGTCTCGGAGTGTCAGTGTCTCAGAGTCTCAGTGTCTCTGTGTTTCTGTGTCTCAATTTCTCAGAGTCTCAGTGTCTCATTGTCTCAGAGTCTCAGTGTCTCTGTGTGTCAGTGTCTCTGTGTCTCAGTGTCTCTGTGTCTCAGTGTCTCATAGTGTCAGTGTCTCAGTGACTCTGTATCTCTGTGCCTCAGAGTCTCAGTGTCTCTGTGTCTCAGTGTCTCAGATTCTCTGTGTCTCTGTGTCTCAGTGTCTCAGACTGTCAGTTTCTCAGTGACTCTGTATCTCTGTGCCTCAGAGTCTCAGTGTCTCTGTGTCTCAGTGTCTCAGTGTCTCTGTGTCTCAGAGTCTCAGAGACTCAGTGTCTCAGTGTCTCAGAGTCTCAGTGTCTCAGTGTCTCTGTGTCTCGGTGTCTCTGTGTCTCTGCGTCTCAGTGTCTCTGAGTCTCAGTGTCTCAGTGTCTCTGTGTTTCTGTGTCTCAATGTCTGAGAGTCTCAGTGTCTCATTGTCTCAGAGTCTCAGTGTCTCTGTGTCTCAGTGTCTCTGTGTCTCAGAGTCTCAGTGTCTCAGTGTCTCTGTGCCACAGTGTCTCAGAGTCTCAGTGTCTCAGAGTCTCAGTGTCTCTGTGTCTCGATGTCTCAGAGACTCAGTGTCTCTGTGTCTCAGTGTCTCAGAGTCACAGTGTTCAGTGTCTCAGTGTCGCTGTGTCTCAGTGTCTCAGGGTCTCAGTGTCTCTGATCATGAGTGTCTCTGTGTCTCAGTGTATCTGTGTCTCAGTGTCTCAGAGTCTCAGTGTCTCTGAGTCTCGGTGTCTCAGAGTCTCAGTGTCTCAGTGTCTCTGTGTCTCATTGTCTCACTGTCTCAGAGTCTCAGTGTCTCTGTTTCTCTGTGTCTCAAAGTCTCAGTGTCTCTGTGTCTCAGTGTCTCAGTGTCTCTGCGTCTCAGTGTCTCAGAGACTCAGTGTCTCAGTGCCTCTGTGACTCTGTGCCTTAGAGTCTCAGTGTCTCTGCGTCTCAGTGTCTCAGAGTCTCAATGTCTCTGTGCCTCAGTGTCTCAGTGTCACAGAGTCTCAGTGTCTCTGTGTCTCTGTGTCTCAGAGTCTCAGTGCCTCTGTGTCTCAGTGTCTCAGAGACTCAGTGTCTCAGTGCCTCTGTGTCTCTGTGTCTCAGTGACTCTGTGCCTTAGAGTCTCAGTGTCTCTGCGTCTCAGTGTCTCAGAGTCTCAATGTCTCTGTGCCTCAGTGTCTCTGTGTCTTAGAGTCTCAGTGTCTCTGTGTCACTGCGTCTCAGAGTCTCAGAGTCTCAGTGCCTCTGTGTCTCTGTGTCACAGAGTCTCAGAGTCTCAGTGTCCCAGTGTCTCTGTGTCTCGGTGTCTCAGAGTCTCAGTGTCTCTGTGTCTCTGTGTCTCAGAGTCTCAGTGTCTCAGAGTCTCTGTGTCTCTGTGTCTCAGTGTCTCAGAGTCTCAGCGTCTCAGTGTATCAGTGTCTTGGTGTCTCAGTGTCTCTGTGTCTCAGTGTCTCAGAGTCTCAGTGTCTCAGAGTCTCAGTGTCTCTGAGTCTTTGTGTCTCAGTGTCTCAGAGTCTCAGTGTCTCTGTGTCTCAGTTTCTCAGAGTCTCAGAGTCTCAGTGTCTCTGTGTCTCAGTGACTCTGTGTCTTAGTGTCTCAGAGCCTCAGTGTCTCTGTGTCACAGAGTCTCAGAGTCTCAGTGTCTCTGTGTCTCAGTGTCTCAGTGTCTCAGAGTCTCGTTGTTTCAGTGTCTCTGTGTCTCGGTGTCTCTGTGTCTCTGCGTCTCAGTGTCTCTGAGTCTCAGTGTCTCAGTGTCTCAGAGTCTCAGTGTCTCATTGTCTCAGAGTCTCAGTGTCTCTGTGTCTCAGTGTCTCTGTGTCTCAGAGTCTCAGTGTCTCAGTGTCTCTGTGCCACAGTGTCTCAGAGTCTCAGTGTCTCAGTGTCGCTGTGTCTCAGTGTCTCAGAGTCTCAGTGTCTGTGTGTCTCGGTGTCTCAGAGACTCAGTGTCTCTGTGTCTCAGTGTCTCAGAGTCTCAGTGTTCAGTGTCTCAGTGTCTCAGTGTCTCAGAGTCTCAGTGTCTCAGTGTCGCTGTGTATCAGTGTCTCAGGGTCTCAGTGTCTCTGATCATGAGTGTCTCTGTGTCTCAGTGTATCTGTGTCTCAGTGTCTCAGAGTCTCAGTGTCTCTGTTTCTCTCTGTCTCAGTGTCTCTGAGTCTCAGAGTCTCAAAGTCTCAGTGTCTCAGTGTCTCAGTGTCTCAGTGTCTCTGCGTCTCAGTGTCTGAGAGTCTCAATGTCTCTGAGCCTCTGTGTCTCAGTGTTTCAGAGTCTCAGTGTCTCAGTGACTCTGTGCCTTAGAGTCTCAGTGTCTCTGCGTCTCAGTGTCACAGAGTCTCAGAGTCTCAGAGTCTCAGTGTCTCTGTGTCTCAGTGTCTCAGAGTCTCAGTGTCTCAGAGTCTCTGTGTCTCAGTGTCTCAGAGTCTCAGCGTCTCAGTGTATCAGAGTCTAGGTGTCTCAGTGTCTCAGTGTCTCAGAGTCTCAGTGTCTCTGTGTCTCTGTGTCTCAGTGTCCCAGAGTCTCAGTGTCTCAGTGTCTCTGTGTCTCTGTGTCTCAGTGTCTCAGAGTCTCAGTTTCTCAGAGTCTCAGTGTCTCTGTGTCTCAGTGACTCTGTGTCTTAGTGTCTCAGAGCCTCAGTGTGTCAGTGTCTCTATGTCTCAGTGTCTCATTGTCTCAGAGTCTCAGTGTCTCACAGTCTCAGTGTCTCTGTGTCTCAGTGTCTCTGTGTAACTGTGTCTCAGTGTCCCTGTGTCTCAGTGTCTCAGTTTCTCAGTGTCTCTGTGTCTCTGTGCCGCTGTGTCTTTGCGTCTCAGTGTCTCAGAGTCTCAGTGTCTCAGTTTCTCAGTGTCTCTGTGTCTCTGTGTCTCAGTGTCTCTGTGTCTCAGTGTCTCAGAGCCTCAGTGTCTCTGTGTCTCTGCGTCTCAGTGTCTCAGTGTCTCAGTGTCTCTGCATCTCTGCGTCTCTGCGTCTCAGTGTCTCAGAGTATCAGTGTCTCAGTGTCTCTGTTTCTCTGTGTCTCTGTGTCTCAGTGTCTCTGTGTCTCTGTGTCTCGGAGTGTCAGTGTCTCAGAGTCTCAGTGTCTCTGTGTTACTTTGTCTCAATGTCTCGGAGTCTCAGTGTCTCATTGTCTCAGAGTCTCAGTGTCTCTGTGTGTCAGTGTCTCTGTGTCTCAGTGTCTCATAGTGTCAGTGTCTCAGTGACTCTGTATCTCTGTGCCTCAGAGTCTCAGTCTCTGTGTGTCTCAGCGTCTCAGATTCTCAGTGTCTCTGTGTCTCAGTGTCTCAGACTGTCAGTTTCTCAGTGACTCTGTATCTCTGTGCCTCAGAGTCTCAGTGTCTCTGTGTCTCAGTGTCTCAGTGTCTCTGTGTCTCAGAGTCTCAGAGTCTCAGTGTCTCTGTGTCTCAGTGTCTCAGTGTCTTAGAGTCTCAGTGTCTCAGTGTCTCTGTGTCTCGGTGTCTCTGTGTCTCTGCGTCTCAGTGTCTCTGAGTCGCAGTGTCTCAGTGTCTCTGTGTTTCTGTGTCTCAATGTCTGATGGTCTCAGTGTCTCATTGTCTCAGAGTCTCAGTGTCTCTGTGTCTCAGTGTCTCAGTATCTCTGTGTCTCAGTGTCTCAGTGTCTCTGTGCCACAGTGTCTCAGAGTCTCAGTGTCTCAGTGTCGCTGTGTCTCAGTGTCTCAGAGTCTCAGTGTCTGTGTGTCTCGGTGTCTCAGAGACTCAGTGTCTCTGTGTCTCAGTGTCTCAGAGTCTCAGTGTTCAGTGTCTCAGTGTCTCAGTGTCTCAGTGTCGCTGTGTCTCAGTGTCTCAGGGTCTCAGTGTCTCTGATCATGAGTGTCTCTGTGTCTCAGTGTATCTGTGTCTGAGTGTCTCAGAGTCTCTGTGTCTCAGAGTCTCAAAGTCTCTGTGTCTCTGTGTCTCAGTGTCTCAGTGCCTCTGGTCTCAGTGTCTGAGTGTCTCAATGTCTCTGTGCCTCAGTGTCTCAGTGTCTCAGAGTCTCAGTGTCTCTGTGTCTCAGTGTCTGAGAGTCTCAGTGTCTCAGTGCCTCTGTGTCTCTATGTCTCAGTGACTCTGTGCCTTTGAGTCTCAGTGTCTCTGTGCCTCAGTGTCTCTGAGTCTTAGAGTCTCAGTGTCTCTGTGTCTCTGCGTCTCAGAGTCTCAGAGTCTCAGTGCCTCTGTGTCTCTGTGTCACAGTGTCTCAGAGTCTCAGTGTCTCTGTGTCTCAGTGTCACAGAGTCTCAGAGTCTCAGTATCCCAGTGTCTCTGTGTCTCGGTGTCTCAGAGTCTCAGTGTCTCAGAGTCTCTGTGTCTCTGTGTCTCAGTGTCTCAGAGTCTCAGCGTCTCAGTGTATCAGAGTCAAGGTGTCTCAGTGTCTCTGTGTCTCAGTGTCTCAGAGTCTCAGTGTCTCAGAGTCTCAGTGTCTCTGTGTCTCAGTGTCTCAGAGTCACAGTGTCTCTGTGTCTCGAAGTCTCTGAGTCTCTGTGTCTCTGTGTCTCAATGTCTCAGTGTCTCAGTGTCTCAGTGTCTCTGTGTCTCTGTGTCTCAGTGTCTCAGAGCCTCAGTTTCTCTGTGTCTCTGCGTCTCAGTGTCTCAGTGTCTCAGAGTCTCATTGTCTCAGAATCTCAGTGTCTCACAGTCTCAGTGTCTCAGAGTCTCAGTGTCTCAGAGTCTCAGTGTCTCAGTGTCTCTGTGTCTCTGTGTCTCAGTGTCTCTGTGTCCCTGTGTCTCAGTGTCTCAGTTTCTCAGTGTCTCTGTGTCTCTGTGTCTCAGTGCCGCTGTGTCTTTGCGTCTCAGTGTCTCAGTGTCTCAGTGTCTCAGTGTCTCTGTGTCTCAGTGTCTCTGTGTCGCTATGTCTCAGTGTCTCAGTTTCTCAGTGTCTCTGTGTCTCAGTGTCTCTGTGTCTCAGTGTCTCAGAGCCTCAGTGTCTCTGTGTCTCTGCGTCTCAGTGTCTCAGTGTCTCTGCGTCTCTGCGTATCAGTGTCTCAGAGTATCAGTGTCTCGGTGTGTCAGTGTCTCTGTGTCTCTGTGTCTCAGTGTCTCAGAGTCTCAGTGTCTCAGTGCCTCTGTGTCTCTATGTCTCAGTGACTCTGTGCCTTAGAGTCTCAGTGTCTCTGCGTCTCAGTGTCTCAGAGTCTCAATGTCTCTGTGCCTCAGTGTCTCTGAGTCTTAGAGTCTCAGTGTCCCAGTGTCTCTGTGTCTCGGTGTCTCAGAGTCTCAGTGTCTCTGTGTCTCTGTGCCTCAGAGTCTCAGTGTCTCAGAGTCTCTGTGTCTCTGTTTCTCAGTGTCTCTGAGTCTCAGCGTCTCAGTGTATCTGAGTCTAGGTGTCTCAGTGTCTCTGTGTCTCAGTGTCTCAGAGTCTCAGTGTCTCAGAGTCTCAGTGTCTCTGTGTCTCTGTGTCTCGGAGTGTCAGTGTCTCAGAGTCACAGTGTCTCTGTGTTTCTGTGTCTCAATGTCTCAGTGACTCTGTGCCTTAGAGTCTCAGTGTCTCTGCGTCTCAGTGTCTCAGTGTCTCTGAGTCTTAGAGTCTCAGTGTCTCTGTGTCTCTGCGTCTCAGAGTCTCAGAGTCTCAGTGCCTCTGTGTCACAGTGTCTCAGAGTCTCAGTGTCTCTGTGTCTCAGTGTCACAGAGTCTCAGAGTCCCAGTGTCCCAGTGTCTCTGTGTCTCGGTGTCTCAGAGTCTCAGTGCCTCTGTGTCTCTGTGTCTCAGAGTCTCAGTGTCTCAGAGTCTCTGTGTCTCTGTGCCTCAGTGCCTCAGAGTCTCAGCGTCTCAGTGTATCAGAGTCTAGGTGTCTCAGTGTCTCTGTGTCTCAGTGTCTCAGAGTCTCACTGTCTCAGAGTCTCACTGTCTCTGTTTCTCTGTGTCTCAGTGTCTCTGTGTCTCAGAGTCTCAGAGTCTCTGTGTCTCTGTGTCTCAGTGTCTCTGCGTCTCTGTGTCTCAGAGTCTCAATGTCTCTGTGCCTCAGAGTCTCAGTGTCTCCGTGTCTCAGTGTCTCATTGTCTCTGTGTCTCTGTGTCTCAGTGTCTCTGTGTCTCAGAGTCTCAGATCTCTGTATCTCTGTGTCTCAGAGTCGCTGTGTCTCTGTGTCTCAGTGTCTCAGAGTCTCAGTGTCTCAGTGTCTCTGAGTCTCAGTGTCTCAGTGTCTCAGAGTCTCAGTGTCACTGTGCCTCTGTGTCTCTATGTCTCAGAGTCTCAGTGTCTCAGAGTCTCAGTGTCTCAGAGTCTCAGTGTCTCTGTGTCTCTGTGTCGCTGTGTCTCAGTGTCTCAGTATCTCAGAGTCTCAGTGTCTCTGTGTCTCTGTGTCGCTGTGTCTCAGTGTCTCAGTGTCTCAGAGTCACAGTGTCTCTGTGTCTCAGTGTCTCAGAGTCTCAGTGTCTCAGTGTCTCAGTGTCTCTGTGTCTCAGTGTCTCAGTGTCTCTGTGTCTCTGTGTCTCATGTCTCTTTGTCTCCGTGTCTCAGTGTCTCAGAGCCTCAATGTCTCTGTGCCTCAGTGTCTCTATGTCTCAGAGTCTCAGTGTCTCAGAGTCTCAGTGTCTCTATGTCTCGGGGTCACAGTTTCTCGGATTCTCAGTGTCTCAGAGTCTCAGTGTCTCAGAGTCTCAGTGTCTCTGTGTCTCTGTGTCTCGGTGTCTCAGTGTCTCAGAGTCTCAGTGTCTCTGTGTCTCAGTGTCTCAGAGTCTCAGTGTCTCAGAGTCTCAGTGCCTCTGTGTCTCTGTGTCACAGTGTCTCAGAGTCTCAGTGTCTCTGTGTCTCAGAGTCTCAGTGTCTCAGAGTCTCTGTGCCTCTGTGTCTCAGAGTCTCAGATTCTCAGCGTCTCAGTGTATCAGAGTCTCAGTGTCTCAGTGTCTCAGAGTCTCAGTGTCTCAGAGTCTCAGTGTCTCTGTGTCTCAGTGTCTCAGAGTCTCAGTGTCTCTGTGTCTCAGTGTCTCAGTGTCTCAGAGTCTCAGTGTCTCTGTGTCTCGGTGTCTCTGAGTCTCAGTGTCTCTGTGTCTCTGTGTCTCAGTGTCCCAGAGTCTCAGTGTCTCCGTGTCTCTGTGTCTCAGTGTCTCAGTGTCTCAGAGTCTCAGTTTCTCAGAGTATCAGAGTCTCAGTGTCTCTGTGTCTCAGTGTCTCTGTGTCACAGTGTCTCAGAGCCTCAGTGTCTCTGTGTCTCTGCGTCTCAGTGTCTCAGTGTCTCAGATTATCAGTGTCTCAGTGTCTCTGTGTCTCAGTGTCTCTGTGTCTCGGAGTGTCAGTGTCTCAGAGTCTCAGTGTCTCTGTTTCTGTGTCTCAATGTCTCAGAGTCTCAGTGTCTCAGTGTCTCAGTGTCTCAGAGTCTCAGTGTCTCAGTGTCTCTGTGTCTCAGTGTCGCAGTTTCTCAGTGTCTCTGTGTCTCAGTGTCTCTGTGTCTCAGTGTCTCAGAGCCTGAGTGTCTCTGTGTCTCATTGTGTCAGTGTCTCTGTGTCTCTGTGTCTCAGTGTCTCTGTTTCTCTGTGTCTCAGTGTCTCTGAGTCTCAGAGTCTCAAAGTCTCAGTGTCTCTTTGTCTCTGTGTCTGATTGTCTCAGTGTCTCTGCGTCTCAGTGTCTCAGAGTCTCAGTGTCTCTGTGTCTCAGTGTCTCAGAGTCTCAGTGCCTCTGTGTCTCTGTGTCTCAGTGTCTCAGAGTCTCAGTGCCTCTGTGTCTCTGTTTCTCAGTGTCTCAGAGTCTCAGTGCCTCTGTATCTCAGTGTCTCAGAGTCTCAGTGTCTCAGTGTCTCTGTGTCTCGGTGTCTCAGAGTGTCTGTGTTTCTGTGTCTCTGTGTCTCTGTGCCTCAGTGTCTCAGAGTCTCAGTGTCTCAGTGTCTCAGAGTCTCAGTTTCTCAGTGTCTCAGAGTCTCAGTTTCTCAGTGTCTCAGAGTCTCTGCGTTTCTTTGTCTCAGGTTCTCAGTGTCTCAGGGTCTCTGTTTCTCAATGTCTCTGTGTCTCAGTGTCTCTCTGTCTCAGTGTCTCAGAGTCGCTGTGTCTCTGTGTCTCAGTGTCTCAGAGTCTCAGTGTCTCAGTGTCTGTGAGTCTCAGTGTCACTGTGCCTCTGTGTCACTACGTCTCAGAGTCTCAGTGTCTCAGAGTCTCAGTGTCTCAGAGTCTCAGTGTCTCTGTGTCTCGGGGTCACAGTGTCTCTGAGTCTCAGTGTCTCAGAGTCTCAGAGTCTCAGTGTCTCAGTGTCTCTGTGTCTCATGTCTCAGAGTCTCAGTGTCTCAGTTTTCCAGAGTTTCAGTGTCTCTGCATCCCTATGTCTCAGAGTCTCAGTGTCTCTGTGTCTCATTGTCTCGGTGTCTCAGAGTCTCAGTGTCTCAGTGTCTCATAGTCTCAGTGTCCCTGTGTCTCAGTCTCTCCATACACCGTTGTTTCAGAGTCTCAGTATCTCAGAGTCTCAGCGTCTCTGTGTCTCTGTGTCTCTGTTTCTCAGTGTCTCAGAGTCTCAGTGCCTCTGTATCTCAGTGTCTCAGAGTCTCAGTGTCTCAGTGCCTCTGTGTCTCAATGTCTCAGTGTCTCTGTGTCTCTGTGTCTCAGTGTCTCCTTGTCTCCGTGTCTCAGTGTCTCAGAGCCTCAATGTCTCTGTGCCTCAGTGTCTCTATGTCTCAGAGTCTCAGTGTCTCAGAGTCTCAGTGTCTCTATGTCTCAGGGTCACAGTTTCTCTGATTCTCAGTGTCTCAGAGTCTCAGTGTCTCAGAGTCTCAGTGTCTCAGTGTCTCAGCGTCCCTGTGTCTCAGTGTCTCATTTTCTCAGAGTCTCAGTGTCTCAGTTTCTCAGTGTCCCTGTGCCTCAGTGTCTCTGTGTCACTGTGTCTCGGTGTCTCAGTGTCTCAGAGTCTCAGTGTCTCTGTGTCTCAGTGTCTCAGAGTCTCAGTGTCTCTGTGTCTCAGTGTCTCTGTTTCTCTGTGACTCAGTGACTCTATGTCTCTCTGTCTCCGTGTCTCAGTGTCTCTGCGTCTCAGTGTCTCAGAGTCTCAATGTCTCTGTGCCTCAGTGTCTCTGTGTCTTAGAGTCTCAGTGTCTCTGTGTCTCTGTGTCTCAGTGTCTCAGAGTCTCAGTGCCTCTGTGTCTCTGCGTCTCAGAGTCTCAGTGCCTCTGTGCCTCTGTGTCACAGTGTCTCAGAGTCTCAGTGTCTCTGTGTCTCAGAGTCTCAGTGTCTCAGAGTCTCTGTGTCTCTGTGTCTCAGAGTCTCAGCGTCTCAGTGCATCAGAGTCTCAGTGTCTCAGTGTCTCAGAGTCTCAGTGTCTCAGAGTCTCAGTGTCTCTGTGTCTCTGTGTCTCAGTGTCTCAGAGTCTCAGTGTCTCTGTGTCTCAGTGTCTCAGTGTCTCAGAGTCTCAGTGTCTCTGTGTCTCTGTGTCTCAGTGTCTCAGAGTCTCAGTGTCTCTGTGTCTCGGTGTCTCTGAGTCTCCGTGTCTCTGTGTCTGTGTCTCAGTGTCTCAGTGTCTCAGAGTCTCAGTTTCTCAGAGACTCAGAGTCTCAGTGTCTCTGTGTCTCAGTGTCTCTGTGTCTCAGTGTCTCAGAGCCTCAGTGTCTCTGTGTCTCTGCGTCTCAGTGTCTCAGTGTCTCAGATTATCAGTGTCTCAGTGTCTCTGTGTCTCAGTGTCTCATTGACTCAGAGTCTCAGTGTCTCACAGTCTCAGTGTCTCAGAGTCTCAGTGTCTCAGTGTCTCAGTGTCTGTGTGTCTCTGTCTCAGTGTCTCTGTGTCCCTGTGTCTCAGTGTCGCAGTTTCTCAGTGTCTCTGTGTCTCTGTGTCTCAGTGTCTCTGTGTCTCAGTGTCTCAGAGCCTGAGTGTCTCTGTGTCTCAGAGTCTCAGTGTCTCAGTGTCTCTGTGTCTCAGTGTCTCAGAGTCTCAGTGTCTCTGTTTCTCTGTGTCTCAGTGTCTCTGAGTCACAGAGTCTCAAAGTCTCAGTGGCTCTGTGTCTCTGCGTCTCAGTGTCTGAGAGTCTCAATGTCTCTGTGCCTCAGTGTCTCAGTGTCTCAGAGTCTCAGTGTCTCAGTGTCTCAGTGTCTCTGTGTCTCAGTGTCTCTTTGTCTCCGTGTCTCAGTGTCTCAGTGTCTCAGAGCCTCAATGTCTCTGTGCCTCAGTGTCTCTATGTCTCAGTGTCTCAGTGTCTCAGTGTCTCAGTGTCCTTGTGTCTCAGTGTCTCTGTGTCTCAGTGTCTCATTTTCTCAGAGTCTCAGTGTCTCAGTTTCTCAGTGTCCCTGTGCCTCAGTGTCTCTGTGTCTCTGTGTCTCGGTGTCTCAGTGTCTCAGAGTCTCAGTGTCTCTGTGTCTCAGTGTCTCAGAGTCTCAGTGTCTCTGTGTCTCAGTGTCTCTGTTTCTCTGTGACTCAGTGACTCTGTGTCTCTTTGTCTCCGTGTCTCAGTGTCTCTGCGTCTCAGTGTCTCAGAGTCTCAATGTCTCTGTGCCACAGTGTCTCTGTGTCTTAGAGTCTCAGTGTCTCTGTGTCTCTGTGTCTCAGTGTCTCAGAGTCTCAGTGCCTCTGTGTCTCTGCGTCTCAGAGTCTCAGAGTCTCAGTGCCTCTGTGTCTCTGTGTCACAGTGTCTCAGAGTCTCAGTGTCTCTGTGTCTCAGAGTCTCAGTGTCTCAGAGTCTCTGTGTCTCTGTGTCTCAGAGTCTCAGCATCTCAGTGTATCAGAGTCTCAGTGTCTCAGTGTCTCAGAGTCTCAGTGTCTCAGAGTCTCAGTGTCTCTGTGTCTCTGTGTCTCAGTGTCTCAGAGTCTCAGTGTCTCTGTGTCTCAGTGTCTCAGTGTCTCTGAGTCTCAGTGTCTCTGTGTCTCTGTGTCTCAGTGTCCCAGAGTCTCAGTGTCTCAGTGTCTCTGTGTCTCTGTGTCTCAGTGTCTCAGTGTCTCAGAGTCTCAGTTTCTCAGAGTCTCAGAGTCTCAGTGCCTCTGTGTCTCAGTGTCTCAGTGTCTCAGAGCCTCAGTGTCTCTGTGTCTCAGTGTCTCAGTGTCTCAGATTATCAGTGTCTCAGTGTCTCTGTGTCTCAGTGTCTCAGTGTCTCAGTGTCCTTGTGTCTCAGTGTCTCTGTGTCTCAGTGTCTCATTTTCTCAGAGTCTCAGTGTCTCAGTTTCTCAGTGTCCCTGTGCCTCAGTGTCTCTGTGTCTCGGTGTCTCAGTGTCTCAGAGTCTCAGTGTCTCAGTGTCTCTGTGTCTCAGTGTCTCAGAGTCTCAGTGTCTCTGTGTCTCAGTGTCTCTGTTTCTCTGTGACTCAGTGACTCTGTGTCTCTTTGTCTCCGTGTCTCAGTGTCTCTGCGTCTCAGTGTCTCAGAGTCTCAATGTCTCTGTGCCACAGTGTCTCTGTGTCTTAGAGTCTCAGTGTCTCTGTGTCTCTGTGTCTCAGTGTCTCAGAGTCTCAGTGCCTCTGTGTCTCTGCGTCTCAGAGTCTCAGAGTCTCAGTGCCTCTGTGTCTCTGTGTCACAGTGTCTCAGAGTCTCAGTGTCTCTGTGTCTCAGAGTCTCAGTGTCTCAGAGTCTCTGTGTCTCTGTGTCTCAGAGTCTCAGCGTCTCAGTGTATCAGAGTCTCAGTGTCTCAGTGTCTCAGAGTCTCAGTGTCTCAGAGTCTCAGTGTCTCTGTGTCTCTGTGTCTCAGTGTCTCAGAGTCTCAGTGTCTCTGTGTCTCAGTGTCTCAGTGTCTCTGAGTCTCAGTGTCTCTGTGTCTCTGTGTCTCAGTGTCCCAGAGTCTCAGTGTCTCAGTGTCTCTGTGTCTCTGTGTCTCAGTGTCTCAGTGTCTCAGAGTCTCAGTTTCTCAGAGTCTCAGAGTCTCAGTGTCTCTGTGTCTCAGTGTCTCAGTGTCTCAGAGCCTCAGTGTCTCAGTGTCTCTGTGTCTCTGTGTCTCGGAGTGTCAGTGTCTCAGAGTCTCAGTGTCTCTGTTTCTGTGTCTCAATGTCTCAGTGTCTCAGTGTCTCTGTGTCTCAGTGTCTCTGTGTCTCTGTGTCTCAGAGTCTCAGTGTCTCAGTGTCTCTGTGTCTCTGTGTCTCAGTGTCTCAGTGTCTCAGAGTCTCAGTTTCTCAGAGTCTCAGAGTCTCAGTGTCTCTGTGTCTCTGTGTCTCAGTGTCTCAGAGTCTCAGTGTCTCAGTGTCTCTGTGTCTCTGTGTCTCAGTGTCTCAGAGTCTCAGTGCCTCTGTGTCTCTGCGTCTCAGAGTCTCAGTGCCTCTGTGCCTCTGTGTCACAGTGTCTCAGAGTCTCAGTGTCTCTGTGTCTCAGAGTCTCAGTGTCTCAGAGTCTCTGTGTCTCTGTGTCTCAGAGTCTCAGCGTCTCAGTGTATCAGAGTCTCAGTGTCTCAGTGTCTCAGAGTCTCAGTGTCTCAGAGTCTCAGTGTCTCTGTGTCTCTGTGTCTCAGTGTCTCAGAGTCTCAGTGTCTCTGTGTCTCAGTGTCTCAGTGTCTCAGAGTCTCAGTGTCTCTGTGTCTCTGTGTCTCAGTGTCTCAGAGTCTCAGTGTCTCTGTGTCTCGGTGTCTCTGAGTCTCCGTGTCTCTGTGTCTGTGTCTCAGTGTCTCAGTGTCTCAGAGTCTCAGTTTCTCAGAGACTCAGAGTCTCAGTGTCTCTGTGTCTCAGTGTCTGTGTGTCTCTGTCTCAGTGTCTCTGTGTCCCTGTGTCTCAGTGTCGCAGTTTCTCAGTGTCTCTGTGTCTCTGTGTCTCTGTGTCTCAGTGTCTCAGAGCCTGAGTGTCTCTGTGTCTCAGAGTCTCAGTGTCTCAGTGTCTCTGTGTCTCAGTGTCTCAGAGTCTCAGTGTCTCTGTTTCTCTGTGTCTCAGTGTCTCTGAGTCACAGAGTCTCAAAGTCTCAGTGGCTCTGTGTCTCTGCGTCTCAGTGTCTGAGAGTCTCAATGTCTCTGTGCCTCAGTGTCTCAGTGTCTCAGAGTCTCAGTGTCTCAGTGTCTCTGTGTCTCAGTGTCTCTTTGTCTCCGTGTCTCAGTGTCTCAGTGTCTCAGAGCCTCAATGTCTCTGTGCCTCAGTGTCTCTATGTCTCAGTGTCTCAGTGTCTCAGTGTCCTTGTGTCTCAGTGTCTCTGTGTCTCAGTGTCTCATTTTCTCAGAGTCTCAGTGTCTCAGTTTCTCAGTGTCCCTGTGCCTCAGTGTCTCTGTGTCTCGGTGTCTCAGTGTCTCAGTGTCTCAGAGTCTCTGTGTCTCTGTGTCTCAGAGTCTCAGCGTCTCAGTGTATCAGAGTCTCAGTGTCTCAGTGTCTCAGAGTCTCAGTGTCTCAGAGTCTCAGTGTCTCTGTGTCTCTGTGTCTCAGTGTCTCAGAGTCTCAGTGTCTCTGTGTCTCAGTGTCTCAGTGTCTCTGAGTCTCAGTGTCTCTGTGTCTCTGTGTCTCAGTGTCCCAGAGTCTCAGTGTCTCAGTGTCTCTGTGTCTCTGTGTCTCAGTGTCTCAGTGTCTCAGAGTCTCAGTTTCTCAGAGTCTCAGAGTCTCAGTGTCTCTGTGTCTCAGTGTCTCAGTGTCTCAGAGCCTCAGTGTCTCAGTGTCTCTGTGTCTCTGTGTCTCGGAGTGTCAGTGTCTCAGAGTCTCAGTGTCTCTGTTTCTGTGTCTCAATGTCTCAGTGTCTCAGTGTCTCTGTGTCTCAGTGTCTCTGTGTCTCTGTGTCTCAGAGTCTCAGTGTCTCAGTGTCTCTGTGTCTCAGTGTCTCAGTGTCTCAGAGTCTCAGTTTCTCAGAGTCTCAGAGTCTCAGTGTCTCTGTGTCTCTGTGTCTCAGTGTCTCAGAGTCTCAGTGTCTCAGTGTCTCTGTGTCTCTGTGTCTCAGTGTCTCAGAGTCTCAGTGCCTCTGTGTCTCTGCGTCTCAGAGTCTCAGTGCCTCTGTGCCTCTGTGTCACAGTGTCTCAGAGTCTCAGTGTCTCTGTGTCTCAGAGTCTCAGTGTCTCAGAGTCTCTGTGTCTCTGTGTCTCAGAGTCTCAGCGTCTCAGTGTATCAGAGTCTCAGTGTCTCAGTGTCTCAGAGTCTCAGTGTCTCAGAGTCTCAGTGTCTCTGTGTCTCTGTGTCTCAGTGTCTCAGAGTCTCAGTGTCTCTGTGTCTCAGTGTCTCAGTGTCTCAGAGTCTCAGTGTCTCTGTGTCTCTGTGTCTCAGTGTCTCAGAGTCTCAGTGTCTCTGTGTCTCGGTGTCTCTGAGTCTCCGTGTCTCTGTGTCTGTGTCTCAGTGTCTCAGTGTCTCAGAGTCTCAGTTTCTCAGAGACTCAGAGTCTCAGTGTCTCTGTGTCTCAGTGTCTGTGTGTCTCTGTCTCAGTGTCTCTGTGTCCCTGTGTCTCAGTGTCGCAGTTTCTCAGTGTCTCTGTGTCTCTGTGTCTCAGTGTCTCTGTGTCTCAGTGTCTCAGAGCCTGAGTGTCTCTGTGTCTCAGAGTCTCAGTGTCTCAGTGTCTCTGTGTCTCAGTGTCTCAGAGTCTCAGTGTCTCTGTTTCTCTGTGTCTCAGTGTCTCTGAGTCACAGAGTCTCAAAGTCTCAGTGGCTCTGTGTCTCTGCGTCTCAGTGTCTGAGAGTCTCAATGTCTCTGTGCCTCAGTGTCTCAGTGTCTCAGAGTCTCAGTGTCTCAGTGTCTCTGTGTCTCAGTGTCTCTTTGTCTCCGTGTCTCAGTGTCTCAGTGTCTCAGAGCCTCAATGTCTCTGTGCCTCAGTGTCTCTATGTCTCAGTGTCTCAGTGTCTCAGTGTCCTTGTGTCTCAGTGTCTCTGTGTCTCAGTGTCTCATTTTCTCAGAGTCTCAGTGTCTCAGTTTCTCAGTGTCCCTGTGCCTCAGTGTCTCTGTGTCTCTGTGTCTCGGTGTCTCAGTGTCTCAGAGTCTCAGTGTCTCTGTGTCTCAGTGTCTCAGAGTCTCAGTGTCTCTGTGTCTCAGTGTCTCTGTTTCTCTGTGACTCAGTGACTCTGTGTCTCTTTGTCTCCGTGTCTCAGTGTCTCTGCGTCTCAGTGTCTCAGAGTCTCAATGTCTCTGTGCCACAGTGTCTCTGTGTCTTAGAGTCTCAGTGTCTCTGTGTCTCTGTGTCTCAGTGTCTCAGAGTCTCAGTGCCTCTGTGTCTCTGCGTCTCAGAGTCTCAGAGTCTCAGTGCCTCTGTGTCTCTGCGTCTCAGAGTCTCAGTGCCTCTGTGTCTCTGTGTCACAGTGTCTCAGAGTCTCAGTGTCTCTGTGTCTCAGAGTCTCAGTGTCTCAGAGTCTCTGTGTCTCTGTGTCTCAGAGACTCAGCGTCTCAGTGTATCAGAGTCTCAGTGTCTCAGTGTCTCAGAGTCTCAGTGTCTCAGAGTCTCAGTGTCTCTGTGTCTCTGTGTCTCAGTGTCTCAGAGTCTCAGTGTCTCTGTGTCTCAGTGTCTCAGTGTCTCTGAGTCTCAGTGTCTCTGTGTCTCTGTGTCTCAGTGTCCCAGAGTCTCAGTGTCTCTGTGTCTCTGTGTCTCAGTGTCTCAGTGTCTCAGAGTCTCAGTTTCTCAGAGTCTCAGAGTCTCAGTGTCTCTGTGTCTCAGTGTCTCAGTGTCTCAGAGCCTCAGTGTCTCAGTGTCTCAGTGTCTCTGTGTCTCTGTGTGTCGGAGTGTCAGTGTCTCAGAGTCTCAGTGTCTCTGTTTCTGTGTCTCAATGTCTCAGTGTCTCTGTGTCTCAGTGTCTCTGTGTCTCTGTGTCTCAGAGTCTCAGTGTCTCAGTGTCTCTGTGTCTCTGTGTCTCAGTGTCTCAGTGTCTCAGAGTCTCAGTTTCTCAGAGTCTCAGAGTCCCAGTGTCTCTGTGTCTCTGTGTCTCAGTGTCTCAGAGTCTCAGTGTCTCAGTGTCTCTGTGTCTCTGTGTCTCAGTGTCTCAGTGTCTCAGAGTCTCAGTTTCTCAGAGTCTCAGTGTCTCAGAGTCTCAGTGTCTCAGTGTCTCAGTGTCTCTGTCTCAGTGCATCTGTGTCCCTGTGTCTCAGTGTCGCAGTTTCTCAGTGTCTCTGTGTCTCTGTGTCTCAGTGTCTCTGTGTCTCAGTGTCTCAGAGCCTGAGTGTCTCTGTGTCTCAGAGTCTCAGTGTCTCTGTGTCTCAGAGTCTCAGTGTCTCTGTTTCTCTGTGTCTCAGTGTCTCAGTGTCTCAGAGTCTCAGTGTCTCTGTGTCTCTGTGTCTCAGTGTCTCAATGTCTCTGTGTCTCAGAGTCTCAGTGTCTCTGTGTCTCAGAGTCTCAGTGTCTCAGAGTCTCTGTGTCTCTGTGTCTCAGAGTCTCAGCGTCTCAGTGTATCAGAGTCTCAGTGTCTCAGTGTCTCAGAGTCTCAGTGTCTCAGAGTCTCAGTGTCTCTGTGTCTCTGTGTCTCAGTGTCTCAGAGTCTCAGTGTCTCTGTGTCTCAGTGTCTCAGTGTCTCAGAGTCTCAGTGTCTCTGTGTCTCTGTGTCTCAGTGTCTCAGAGTCTCAGTGTCTCTGTGTCTCGGTGTCTCTGAGTCTCCGTGTCTCTGTGTCTGTGTCTCAGTGTCTCAGTGTCTCAGAGTCTCAGTTTCTCAGAGACTCAGAGTCTCAGTGTCTCTGTGTCTCAGTGTCTCTGTGTCTCAGTGTCTCAGAGCCTCAGTGTCTCTGTGTCTCTGCGTCTCAGTGTCTCAGATTATCAGTGTCTCAGTGTCTCTGTGTCTCAGTGTCTCATTGACTCAGAGTCTCAGTGTCTCACAGTCTCAGTGTCTCAGAGTCTCAGTGTCTCAGTGTCTCAGTGTCTGTGTGTCTCTGTCTCAGTGTCTCTGTGTCCCTGTGTCTCAGTGTCGCAGTTTCTCAGTGTCTCTGTGTCTCTGTGTCTCAGTGTCTCTGTGTCTCAGTGTCTCAGAGCCTGAGTGTCTCTGTGTCTCAGAGTCTCAGTGTCTCAGTGTCTCAGTGTCTCTGTGTCTCAGTGTCTCAGAGTCTCAGTGTCTCTGTTTCTCTGTGTCTCAGTGTCTCTGAGTCACAGACTCTCAAAGTCTCAGTGGCTCTGTGTCTCTGCGTCTCAGTGTCTGAGAGTCTCAATGTCTCTGTGCCTCAGTGTCTCAGTGTCTCAGTGTCTCTGTGTCTCAGTGTCTCTTTGTCTCCGTGTCTCAGTGTCTCAGTGTCTCAGAGCCTCAATGTCTCTGTGCCTCAGTGTCTCTATGTCTCAGTGTCTCAGTGTCTCAGTGTCCTTGTGTCTCAGTGTCTCTGTGTCTCAGTGTCTCATTTTCTCAGAGTCTCAGTGTCTCAGTTTCTCAGTGTCCCTGTGCCTCAGTGTCTCTGTGTCTCTGTGTCTCGGTGTCTCAGTGTCTCAGAGTCTCAGTGTCTCTGTGTCTCAGTGTCTCAGAGTCTCAGTGTCTCTGTGTCTCAGTGTCTCTGTTTCTCTGTGACTCAGTGACTCTGTGTCTCTTTGTCTCCGTGTCTCAGTGTCTCTGCGTTTCAGTGTCTCAGAGTCTCAATGTCTCTGTGCCACAGTGTCTCTGTGTCTTAGAGTCTCAGTGTCTCTGTGTCTCTGTGACTCAGTGTCTCAGAGTCTCAGTGCCTCTGTGTCTCTGCGTCTCAGAGTCTCAGAGTCTCAGTGTCTCTGTGTCTCTGTGTCTCAGTGTCTCAGAGTCTCAGTGTCTCTGTGTCTCAGTGTCTCTGTTTCTCTGTGACTCAGTGACTCTGTGTCTCTTTGTCTCCGTGTCTCAGTGTCTCTGCGTTTCAGTGTCTCAGAGTCTCAATGTCTCTGTGCCACAGTGTCTCTGTGTCTTAGAGTCTCAGTGTCTCTGTGTCTCTGTGTCTCAGTGTCTCAGAGTCTCAGTGCCTCTGTGTCTCTGCGTCTCAGAGTCTCAGAGTCTCAGTGCCTCTGTGTCTCTGTGTCACAGTGTCTCAGAGTCTCAGTGTCTCTGTGTCTCAGAGTCTCAGTGTCTCAGAGTCTCTGTGTCTCTGTGTCTCAGAGTCTCAGCGTCTCAGTGTATCAGAGTCTCAGTGTCTCAGTGTCTCAGAGTCTCAGTGTCTCAGAGTCTCAGTGTCTCTGTGTCTCTGTGTCTCAGTGTCTCAGAGTCTCAGTGTCTCTGTGTCTCAGTGTCTCAGTGTCTCTGAGTCTCAGTGTCTCTGTGTCTCTGTGTCTCCGTGTCCCAGAGTCTCAGTGTCTCTGTGTCTCTGTGTCTCAGTGTCTCAGTGTCTCAGAGTCTCAGTTTCTCAGAGTCTCAGAGTCTCAGTGTCTCTGTGTCTCAGTGTCTCAGTGTCTCAGAGCCTCAGTGTCTCAGTGTCTCAGTGTCTCTGTGTCTCTGTGTCTCGGAGTGTCAGTGTCTCAGAGTCTCAGTGTCTCAGTGTCTCTGTGTCTCTGTGTCTCAGTGTCTCAGTGTCTCAGAGTCTCAGTTTCTCAGAGTCTCAGAGTCTCAGTGTCTCTGTGTCTCAGTGTCTCAGAGTCTCAGTGTCTCACAGTCTCAGTGTCTCAGTGTCTCAGTGTCTCTGTGTCTCTGTCTCAGTGTCTCTGTGTCCCTGTGTCTCAGTGTCGCAGTTTCTCAGTGTCTCTGTGTCTCTGTGTCTCAGTGTCTCTGTGTCTCAGTGTCTCAGAGCCTGAGTGTCTCTGTGTCTCAGAGTCTCAGTGTCTCAGTGTCTCAGTGTCTCTGTGTCTCAGTGTCTCAGAGTCTCAGTGTCTCTGTTTCTCTGTGTCTCAGTGTCTCTGAGTCACAGAGTCTCAAAGTCTCAGTGGCTCTGTGTCTCTGCGTCTCAGTGTCTGAGAGTCTCAATGTCTCTGTGCCTCAGTGTCTCAGTGTCTCAGAGTCTCAGTGTCTCAGAGCCTCAATGTCTCTGTGCCTCAGTGTCTCTATGTCTCAGTGTCTCAGTGTCCTTGTGTCTCAGTGTCTCTGTGTCTCAGTGTCTCATTTTCTCAGAGTCTCAGTGTCTCAGTTTCTCAGTGTCCCTGTGCCTCAGTGTCTCTGTGTCTCTGTGTCTCGGTGTCTCAGTGTCTCAGAGTCTCAGTGTCTCTGTGTCTCAGTGTCTCAGAGTCTCAGTGTCTCTGTGTCTCAGTGTCTCTGTTTCTCTGTGACTCAGTGACTCTGTGTCTCTTTGTCTCCGTGTCTCAGTGTCTCTGCGTCTCAGTGTCTCAGAGTCTCAATGTCTCTGTGCCACAGTGTCTCTGTGTCTTAGAGTCTCAGTGTCTCTGTGTCTCTGTGTCTCAGTGTCTCAGAGTCTCAGTGCCTCTGTGTCTCTGCGTCTCAGAGTCTCAGAGTCTCAGTGCCTCTGTGTCTCTGTGTCACAGTGTCTCAGAGTCTCAGTGTCTCTGTGTCTCAGAGTCTCAGTGTCTCAGAGTCTCTGTGTCTCTGTGTCTCAGAGTCTCAGCGTCTCAGTGTATCAGAGTCTCAGTGTCTCAGTGTCTCAGAGTCTCAGTGTCTCAGAGTCTCAGTGTCTCTGTGTCTCTGTGTCTCAGTGTCTCAGAGTCTCAGTGTCTCTGTGTCTCAGTGTCTCAGTGTCTCTGAGTCTCAGTGTCTCTGTGTCTCTGTGTCTCAGTGTCCCAGAGTCTCAGTGTCTCAGTGTCTCTGTGTCTCTGTGTCTCAGTGTCTCAGTGTCTCAGAGTCTCAGTTTCTCAGAGTCTCAGAGTCTCAGTGTCTCTGTGTCTCAGTGTCTCAGTGTCTCAGAGCCTCAGTGTCTCAGTGTCTCTGTGTCTCTGTGTCTCGGAGTGTCAGTGTCTCAGAGTCTCAGTGTCTCTGTGTCTCAGTGTCTCAGAGTCTCAGTTTCTCAGAGTCTCAGAGTCTCAGTGTCTCTGTGTCTCTGTGTCTCAGTGTCTCAGAGTCTCAGTGTCTCACAGTCTCAGTGTCTCAGAGTCTCAGTGTCTCAGTGTCTCAGTGTCTCTGTCTCAGTGTCTCTGTGTCCCTGTGTCTCAGTGTCGCAGTTTCTCAGTGTCTCTGTGTCTCTGTGTCTCAGTGTCTCTGTGTCTCAGTGTCTCAGAGCCTGAGTGTCTCTGTGTCTCAGAGTCTCAGTGTCTCAGTGTCTCTGTGTCTCAGAGTCTCAGTGTCTCTGTTTCTCTGTGTCTCAGTGTCTCAGAGTCTCAGTGTCTCTGTTTCTCTGTGTCTCAGTGTCTCTGTGTCTCAGTGTCTCTGTGTCTCAGAGTCTCAGTGTCTCTGTTTCTCTGTGTCCCAGTGTCTCTGTGTCTCAGAGTCTCAAAGTCTCAGTGTCTCTGTGTCTCTGTGTCTGAGTGTCTCAATCTCTCTCTGCCTCAGTGTCTCAGTGTCTCAGTGTCTCAGTGTCTCTGTGTCTCTGTGTCTCAGATTCTCAGTGCCTCAGTGTCACTGTGTCTCAGTGTCTCTGTGTCTCTGTGTCTCAGATTCTCAGTGCCTCTGTGTCTCTGTGTCTCTGTGTCTCAGTGTCTCTGTGTCTCTGTGTGAGAAGTAGTGTAATTTTTAAGGCTGCAAGAGCTAACAGTACAATCAGCAGTGATGGACGAGTTCAGCAGCATACAGAAAGGGGGAGGCACACGACAGACAGTTAACTAGGTTACACGAAACAGATAACCGCAGTGATGAAATTAAGCGCAAAATGGGAGTTGAGAGAGTGTTAATTGAAGGAATGACACAATACAAGCCATTTACAGTGTTTAAAGTTAACAAGGTTAACAGCCAAATAAGGGGGAATAACACAATACAAGCCATCACAATGTTTGAAAAACAGTATAAAATGTGCTGCAAATCTATGTAAGGTGTGCCTATTTTGACTAGACACCCGGTCTTGCAAGAACGACAAATAAAATCTTGCTCCTTCAGAACTTGACTTGACTAAATTGTTTAACTGTGAGCTGTGTTTCTCACAATTGGGGGCTCGTCCGGGATCCTAACATCCCTGGTAGGGAGGTTGCCAGTGACAACTGGGAAGACGCGTCCCGTTCCAAATTGAATGGTCCCAGGTGTTCATCGGTGGGCCTCTCTGCCACTGACTGTTGAGAATCCTAGGAAAGTTGTTCTGAACGAGTAAGTGGGAAACGATAGGCACCGTCGTGTGGTCGGGCAACACTGTGCACAGACCAAGGTAAGAAAAGTGACTTTTAAGTATTGCCTTGGCGACCGGGTCGTGGTAGGTAAACCATGGGAAGTGGGGGTAGTAGGACAAAGTCCCCCGGGAAAGGTGCTGGGAATCCGCGGAGAAAGGGTGGGGCCCCAGGGAACATCCCTCCAGAAAGTCCTTTGGGACGGATGTTGGAAGAAGGGTGGGGCCCCAGGGAACATCCCTCCAGAAAGTCCTTTGGGAAGGATGTTGGAAGAAGGGTGGGGCCCCAGGGAACATCCCTCCAGAAAGTCCTTTGGGACGGATGTTGGAAGAAGGGTGGGGCCCCAGGGAACATCCCTCCAGAAAGTCCTTTGGGACGGATGTTGGAAGAAGGGTGGGGCCCCAGGGAACATCCCTCCAGAAAGTCCGTTGGGAAGGATGTTGGAAGGTTTGGGCACTAGTACTTGTACTAGGGATAAAAACAAGACGACAATGATGAAATATTGTTGTTTTGTTTGGGTGAAGGAACCAATCAGAAGTCCGTCCGTCTTCAGACCAAAGTACGGTTCGGTTGAGGATTGGGTTTGTCAGATTCTTAATAAATATGTGAGACAGAAGCAGCCGGCGTCCCAGGAAGGAATTGATCATGCAAGTTGCTGGATAATGTTAATTTAGGGGCTGCGGGGGAGGTTATGTGATGAGGGAGCAGAGGAAAGTCGAATAAGGGAGGTGCCCCTAGAGGCACTGGAGTTTGTGGATGGGTCATGAAGTATATAGATGGATCAGCATGAATGGGATGGACCTACAATTGGTCTGAGCAGAAAGAGGTAGAGAGAAGTATGTCAGTGGAACTGGGAACCCTGACATGGGCTTTTACTGAGGTGCGGGGAGAACGCTAATAGCAGTTATGTATTTGGAATTGTGCATGACTATATGACTGTTTGAGAGAGAAAGGGATTTGTCACGACATGAGACACCCAAATCAAACAGGTCAAATTTATTAGAGGCCAGTGAGCTCCCACCAGTAAAGGGTTAAAAAAAAGAGACAAGCAGGCTGACTCTGTATGGTACAGAGAGAGAGAGAGAGAGAGGATGTAACTGTGTAATTGAGACCCTCAGGTGATGTAATAGGTATAGCCAATCAAAGTGAATTGCTTTAAGTTTTTAAGTTTACTAAATTATACAGGGATCGGACAGAGATTTGAATTCTGCCAAGTGGGAAAGGTGGCATTATATTGCATCTTAAAGTTGTGAGGAGAGATAACCATTTAGGCACACAGTAGATTTGATTTTGTACTTGCCTGTGTTGGTTACAAAGGCAGAGCTGTAGAAATAATTAAACATGTAGATTGCACATTAGAATGCTTTCAGTATTTCTTCGTGCATCTGTGTTCCAAGTGATGTTTTGTTTTATTGTACCAGAATTGTAAGAATGTGCAAGGGTCTTGATTTAGTGAGGATATTTAAAGGTGATAAAAATAAATCTTATTTTGGATTTTCTGAATCAGGCTTTAGTTAATTAAACTGCTGTACTTTGACTCACAATTAGTCTCAGAGGTATCTTTACCTACAAGAATTGGTGCTGAAACCTGGGATCTGTTTACGGGTCCGGTTGAATGGCCACAACCGGAGCTCCGGAATAGATTACCAAATTTAAGGGAGTGAATCAAAGTACAGTAGGTGCTCATCTGTGATGAAAGAGTGTGAGAGTGTGTGAGAGGTCTGAGCTGAGCACGTGCAGATAAGGAGGTGTCTGTCTTTACACCCAGCCTTAGACCAGTTGTTAAGAGGGGTAGCCCCCTACGCAAAGCTCAGGAGTTTGAAGTGGGTGTAAAGGCTAGAGAAGGATGCCTGGGATGTGGTGTTCAGACGTGAGTAAGAAAGAAAGCCGGCTTAATAGTGTGAGCTTAAGGGTGTAAGCTCACGAGTGTAAGCGGTGGTACGGAGGGGACTGATCACCCCTGATAGGTATCACCGGACTGTGATAAGAGCGACCTAGGGGTGGGATCCATTTCACCCACTAGATCAACAATGGAAATGATTGGAAAAAAAAAGGACAGAACTAAGATAATTGGAATTCTCTTAGTTTGAATTAATTAAACAGGTTTAAACTGGATTAATTGAACACATCTCAGTCTTGGGTGAAAAAAATATTGGGCTGACGACAAGGAGAAAATTAAAACGTCAGAATCACAGATTAGAGAGTTAGAAAAGAGAAACCAAACAAAGAAAATAGCAGTATTGTTAATACATCAGTTAGCTGGACTAATTGAACAAGTAGTCACTTCCACTAAGAAGTGGAGTGGGGATAAAAAAGATTAAGGAATTAGAATTCAGAGTAAGGGAACTGGAGAAACAAAACCAAGTGTTAGAAGACTACTGCAGAGGGACATCACCTCCCTACCCCGGCAGTATTAACAGACGGACAGGAACAGCAAATAGACCCGATAGTCTGGGCAGGGGAAGGAAACCGAGGGGGATTAGACGCTCCTCCTCTGCAAATAAATTTAAAAGAAGGAGAGACGGTGTGTGTTAAGCAATACCCTATACCTTTGCAAGAAAAAAAAAAGGATTACAGCCAGTAATTGAAGGATTGGTTAGAGATGGACTGTTAGAACCCTGCATGTCCCCTTATAATACCCCTATATTGCCTGTAAAGAAGCCTGAGGGAACGTACCGCCTGGTACAGGACCTAAGGGCCCTGAACCAGATAGTGACGATGCGACACCCCGTTGACCCTAATCCTTATATTTTATTAAGCAAGATTCCTCCTGATCACGGATGGTTCAGTGTAGTGGACCTAAAAGATGCATTTTGGACATGCCCACTGGTGGAAGAAAGTCGAGACTTATTTGCTTTTGAGTGGGAAAATCCTATCACAGGACGGAAACAGCAGTTCAGGTGGACAGTGCTCCCACGGGGGTTCACAGAGTCCCCAAATCTTTTCGGTCAAGTCTTAGAGCAGGTGTTAGAAAGATTTAAAAAGCCTGATGAAATCACGTTACTACAATATGTAGATGACCTACTCGTAACAGGAGGAGGAAAGGAAAAGGTAATAGAAGCCACAAATAGCTTATTGAATTATCTGGGACAACAGGGATTCAGGGTGCCAAAGAAAAAGCTGCAGTACGTAGAGAAGGAAGTTAAATACCTTGGACACCTAATCAGTGAGGGAAGGAGAAGAATAGATCCAGAAAGAATACAAGGAATCCTAGATCTAAATATACTATGGACTAAAAAGGAACTTAGGAGGTTCTTGGGATTAGTAGGATACTGTAGATTGTGGATCAAAGGGTACGCACAGAAAACTAAACAACTATATTTGAAACTGTTAGAAGAAGAACCTAATGTTTTAAAGTGGACAGAGGATCTAAGCTGATAATAGAAACGAAACTCCCTTGGACTAAGTGCTTACCAAAAGCACTTTTGCGTATTTGTACAGCTCCTCGAAAGGATTTGGGTTTATCCCCCTATGAAATGCTTATTTGGACTACCTTATATGGGGGCAGTCGGGGAGTTACCGGTTCCTGAAATGAATGATCAATTTGTAAAGAAATATATACTGGGCCTGTCCTCCTCGATATCTTCCCTTAGGAAACAAGGATTATTGTCGCAGACTCCAGCCCTCGACTTCACGGTACATACAATTCAACCAGGAGATTGGGTCCTGGTAAAGTCATGGAAAGAAACTAAGCTGCAACCGGAATGGGAGGAACCATATGAAGCACTCCTAACAACTGAGACAGTAATCAGGACTGCTGAAAAGGGGTGGACACATCATACTATAATCAAGGGACTGGTAAAACCTCCAGATAATTCCAACACGTGGATGGTCAAACTGACTGAAGAACCTTTGAAGCTGAAATTTAAAAGACTCTAAATAATCAATTTTTAGTTGCGGCGTGAGCGCGGGAAAGGAACTGTTTTGAATTAAGTTCTCTCCTAAAAGGTAACGAGAAAGGGATAGAATGGAAGGGGTAACCTGGATAATGCTTTCCTTCCTCTTGTCCAAGAGAGTACTTACAAGTATGGGATATAATTCAGATAAGTTAGAAGAGGACAAGGGAAACACTATGAGCTCAGTTACGGTTCTGGATCTCACTACAACACAGGTAGTAGAGACAGACCTGTGTTCTTTGGTAATATGTGGGGATCTGGTGAGCCAGCAAAAATATTCGGTAGAATCCTTACAATTTTATGCCGACGGAAAGTATCCTTGGGGTAAACTCCCTTCCATAATATCCCTTCATCAGAAACATATGCAGCCAAGATCAGAATGCCTAGATAAGGAATACAATCTTATAGGGACCAAATGGACTGAAAAAAAAAAGCAGTCCAGTCTTAGATCCTAAGAACCTCTCCCGGTACTCCATAGCTGGTGGGCCCTTCTTTACAGGTAACTGGACGAGGGACCAACAATTGCACCAGGCAGTATTTGGAATTAGGGTAAAGGAGGGAGGAAAAGATAGCAAATTGAAATGTTGTTTCCGAATCTATGTAGATAAAAATTTGAAAACACCTGACTAGAATGATAAGGTTCCCCAAAATGACCCAAGGGCAGTAAGAGTGGTCGAAGTAAACAACCTAAAACAAATCCTTGAAATAGAGACTGGGTATGAGGAGACTAATGCCTGGGTAGAATGGGTCAAATACACTGTAAAAAGCTTAAATAAAAGCAATTGCTATGCCTGTGCGTCTGGGAGGCCAGTGGCCCAAATAGTACCCTTCCCTCTGGGATGGAAACACGACAGAAGAGGTATGGAGTGCATGTTAGCCCTGTATCAAGAAAAGGAAGCATGGGGCAACCCGAACTGCACATCCCTATCCCTGATGTTCCCTCCTGTGGAAGCAAAGAACTTAAAAACTCCCCCTCAGTTTCTCACTGCCGTTGTGAATCACACTTCATGTGTGAACCGACAAAGGGCAGAGTTAACTCATAATATGGGGGAGTTAGAATCATGCTCAGAGGTCAGGAGCATTACAGAGAACGGAATGGGAGGGAACTATTCATCATTGAAAATCCCCAGAGCAGATATATGGTGGTATTGTGGAGGAAGGGTACTGAGGCCAACTCTACCCCCTCAGTGGAAAGGTACATGTGCAATTGTCCAATTGGCTATACCACTTACCCTGGCATTTGAAAAATCAAAAGGATCAGGAAAAACAAGAGATCAGTGATAGGAATTTCTTTTGATGAAAAGATATATCTAGATCCCATAGGAGTGCCTCGGGGAGTTCCAGATGAATTTAAAGCTCGAAATCAGATTACAGCTGGGTTTGAATCCTTGTTTTGGTGGGTAACAATAAATAAGAACGTAGATTGGATAAATTATATAAGATTGGGACGAGCAAGTGAATAGTATGTTAGCCAAACTGGAACAACCTACTCGCGCATATCTGGACTAAACCTGGAAAAAGGGATGCTAGTGAAAAATTACAGACAGTAAAAAGAAAAGGGGGGATTGTGAGAAGTAGTGTAATTTTTAAGGCTGCAAGAGCTAACAGTACAATCAGCAGTGATGGACGAGTTCAGCAGCATACAGAAAGGGGGAGGCACATGACAGACAGTTAACTAGGTTACACGAAACAGATAACCGCAGTGATGAGATTAAGCGCAAAATGGGAGTTGAGAGAGTGTTAATTGAAGGAATGACACAATACAAGCCATTTACAGTGTTTAAAGTTAACAAGGTTAACAGCCAAATAAGGGGGAATAACACAATACAAGCCATCACAATGTTTGAAAAACAGTATAAAATGTGCTGCAAATCTATGTAAGGGGTGCCTATTTTGACTAGACACCCGGTCTTGCAAGAACGACAAATAAAATCTTGCTCCTTCAGAACTTGACTTGACTAAATTGTTTAACTGTGAGCTGTGTTTCTCACATCAGTGTCTCAGTGTCTCCGTGTCTCCGTGTCTCAGTGTCTCAGTGTCTCAGTGTCTCATTGTCTCAGAGTCTCAGTGTCTCTGTGTCTCAGTGTCTCTGTGTCTCTGTGTCTCCGAGTCTCAGTGTCTCAGTGTCTGAGTGTCTCAGTGTCTCTGTGTCTCAGTGTCTCAGTGTCTCATTGACTCAGAGTCTCAGTGTCTCCGTGCCTCAGTGTCTCAGTGTCTCAGAGTCTCAGTGTCTCAGTGTCGCTGTGTCTCAGTGTCTCAGTGTCGCCATGTCTCAGTGTCTCAGCGTCTCCGTGTCTCCGTGTCTCAGTGTCTCAGTGTCTCAGTGTCTCCGTGTCTCCGTGTCTCAGTGTCTCAGTGTCTCAGAGTCTCCGTGACTCAGAGTCTCCATGTCTCCGTGTCTCAGTGTTTCAGTGTCTCAGTGTCTCTGTGTCTCAGTGTCTCTGTGTCTCTGTGTCTCCGTGTCTCAGTGTCTGTGTGTCTCCGTGTCTCATTGTCTCAGAGTCTCAGTGTCTCTGTGTCTCAGTGTCTCTGTGTCTCAGTGTCTCCGTGCCTCAGTGTCTCAGTTTCTCCGTGTCTCCGTGTCACAGTGTCTCAGTGTCTCTGTGTCTCAGTGTCTCTGTGTCTCTGTGTCTCAGTGTCTCTGTGTCTCTGTGTCTCCGTGTCTCCGTGTCTCAGTGTCTCAGTGTCTCAGTGTCTCCGTGTCTCCGTTTCTCAGTGTCTCAGTTTCTCAGTGTCTCAGTGTCTCCGTGTCTCAGTGTCTCAGTGTCTCCGTGTCTCAGTGTCTCCGTGTCTCCGTGTCCCGTGTCTCAGTGTCTCAGTGTCTCTGTGTCTCAGTGTCTCCGTGTCTCCGTGTCTCTGTGTCTCAGTGTCTCTGTGTCTCCGTGTCTCCATGTCTCATTGTCTCAGTGTCTCCGTGTCTCCGTGTCTCAGTGTCTCCGTGTCTCAATGTCTCTGTGTCTCTGTATATCTGTGTCTCCGTGTCTCAGTGTCTCAGAGTCTCCTTGTCTCCGTTTCTCAGTGTCTCCGTGTCTCAGTCTCTCAGTGTCTCTGTGTCTCAGTTTCTCCGTGTCTCAGTGTCTCAGTGTCTCCGTGTCTCAGTGTCTCAGTGTCTCTGTGTCTCAGTGTCTCAGTGTCTCATTGAGTCAGAGTCTCAGTGTCTCCGTGCCTCAGTGTCTCAGTGTCGCTGTGTCTCAGTGTCTCAGTGTCGCCGTGTATCAGTGTCTCAGCGTCTCCGTGTCTCCGTGTCTCAGTGTCTCAGAGTCTCCGTGTCTCAGAGTCTCCGTGTCTCCGTGTCTCAGTGTCTACGTGTCTCCGTGTCTCCATGTCTCAGTGTCTCAGTGTCTCAGAGCCTCAGTGTCTCCGTGCCTCCGTGTCTCAGTGTCACAGTGTCTCTGTGTCTCTGTGTCTCCGTGTCTCAGTGTCTCAGAGTCTCAGGGTCTCAGTGTCTCTGTGTCTCTGTGTCTCAGTGTCTCAGTGTCTCAGAGTCTCAGAGTCTCAGTATCTCAGTGTCTCAGTGTCTCAGTGACTCTGTGTCTCTGTGTCTCTGTGTCTCAGAGTCTCCGTGTCTCTGTGTCTCAGTGTCTCTGTGTCTCCGTGTCTCATTGTCTCAGAGTCTCAGTGTCTCCGTGTCTCCGTGTCTCTGTGTCTCCGTGTCTCAGTGTCTCTGTGTCTCCGTGTCTCCATGTCTCATTGTCTCAGTGCCTCAGTGTCTCGGTGTCTCCGTGTCTCAGTGTCTCCGTGTCTCATGTCTCTGTGTCTCAGTATCTCTGTGTCTCCGTGTCTCAGTGTCTCAGAGTCTCCTAGTCTCCGTTTCTCAGTGTCTCCGTGTCTCAGTCTCTCAGTGTCTCTGTGTCTCTGCGTCTCAGTTTCTCCGTGTCTCAGTGTCTCAGTGTCTCCGTGTCTCTGTGTCTCAGTGTCTCAGTGTCTCTGTGTCTCAGTGTCTCTGTGTCTCTGTGTCTCCGAGTCTCAGTGTCTCAGTGTCTGAGTGTCTCAGTGTCTCTGTGTCTCAGTGTCTCAGTGTCTCATTGACTCAGAGTCTCAGTGTCTCCGTGCCTCAGTGTCTCAGGGTCTCAGAGTCTCAGTGTCTCAGTGTCTCAGTGTCGCTGTGTCTCAGTGTCTCAGTGTCGCCATGTCTCAGTGTCTCAGCGTCTCCGTGTCTCCGTGTCTCAGTGTCTCAGAGTCTCAGTGTCTCAGTGTCTCCGTGTCTCAGTGTCTCAGTGTCTCAGAGTCTCCGTGACTCAGAGTCTCCATGTCTCCGTGTCTCCGTGTCTCAGTGTTTCAGTGTCTCAGTGTCTCTGTGTCTCAGTGTCTCTGTGTCTCCGTGTCTCAGTGTCTGTGTGTCTCCGTGTCTCATTGTCTCAGAGTCTCAGTGTCTCTGTGTCTCAGTGTCTCTGTGTCTCAGTGTCTCCGTGCCTCAATGTCTCAGTTTCTCCGTGTCTCCGTGTCACAGTGTCTCAGTGTCTCTGTGTCTCAGTGTCTCAGTGTCTCTGTGTCTCAGTGTCTCCGTGTCTCAGTGTCTCAGTGTCTCAGTGTCTCCGTGTCTCCGTTTCTCAGTGTCTCAGTGTCTCAGTATCTCAGTGTCTCCGTGTCTCAGTGTCTCAGTGTCTCAGTATCTCAGTGTCTCCGTGTCTCAGTGTCTCAGTGTCTCAGTGTCTCAGTGTCTCCGTGTCTCAGTGTCTCAGTGTCTCTGTGTCTCTGTGTCTCCGTTTCTCAGTGTCTCAGTGTCTCCGTGTCTCCGTGTCTCAGAGTCTCAGTGTCTCAGTGTCTCCGTGTCTCCGTGTCTCAGTGTCTCCGTGTCTCCGTTTCTCAGTGTCTCAGTGTCTCAGTGTCTCCGTGTCTCAGTGTCTCAGTGTCTCAGTGTCTCCGTGTCTCAGTGTCTCAGTTTCTCCGTGTCTCCGTGTCACAGTGTGTCAGTGTCTCTGTGTCTCAGTGTCTCTGTGTCTCAGTGTCTCCGTGTCTCAGTGTCTCAGTGTCTCAGTGTCTCCGTGTCTCCGTTTCTCAGTGTCTCAGTGTCTCAGTGTCTCCGTGTCTCAGTGTCTCCGTGTCTCAGTGTCTCAGTGTCTCCGTGTCTCCGTTACTCAGTGTCTCAGTGTCTCTGTGTCTCCGTTTCTCAGTGTCTCAGAGTGTCAGTGTCTCTGTGTCTCAGAGTCTCCGTGTCTCCTTGTCTTAGTGTCTCAGTGTCTCCGTGTCTCCGTGTCTCAGTGTCTCAGAGTCTCTGTGTCTCCGTGTCTCAGTGTCTCTGTGTCTCCGTGTCTCAGAGTCTCAGTGTTTCCGTGCCTCAGTGTCTCAGAGTCTCAGTGTCTCAGTGTCTCTGTGTCTCAGTATCTCAGGGTCTCAGTGTCTCAGAGTCTCAGTGTCTCAGTATCTCAGTGTCTCAGTGTCTCAGAGTCTCAGTATCTCAGTGTCTCAGTGTCTCTGTGTCTCTGTGTCTCAGTGTCTCATTGTCTCAGAGTCTCAGTGTCTCCGTGTCTCTGTGTCTCTGTGTCTCTGTGTCTCTGTGTCTCATTGTCTCAGAGTCTCAGTGTCTCCGTGTCTCTGTCTCTCAGTGTCTCTGTGTCTCCGTGACTCCGTGTCTCATTGTCTCAGTGTCTCTGTGTCTCTGAGTCTCCGTGTCTCCGTGTCTCAGTGTCTCTGTGTCTCCGTGTCTCAGAGTCTCAGTGTTTCCGTGTCTCAGTGTCTCAGTGTCTCAGAGTCTCAGTGTCTCAGTATCTCAGTGTCTCTGCGTCTCAGTGTCTCAGTGTCTCTGTGTCTCTGTGTCTCAGTGTCTCATTGTCACAGAGTCTCAGTGTCTCTGTGTCTCAGTGTCTCTGTGTCTCTGTGTCTCAGTGTCTCATTGTCTCAGAGTTTCAGTGTCTCCGTGTCTCAGTGTATCTGTGTCTCCGTGTCTCATTGTCGCAGTTTCTCCGTGTCTCAGTGTCTCAGTGTCTCAGATTCTCAGTGTCTCTGTGTCTCTGTGTCTCAGAGTCTCCGTGTCTCAGTGTCTCAGAGTCTCAGTGTCTCTGTGTCTCAGAGTCTCAGTGTCTCAGTGTCTCTGTGTCTCCTTGTCTCAGTGTCTCCGTGTCTCAGTGTCTCCGTGTCTCAGTGTCTCCGTGTCTCCGTATCTCTGTGTCTCAGAGTCTCAGTGTCTCAGTGTCTCCGTGTCTCAGTGTCTCTGTGTCCCCGTGTCTCTGTGTCTCAGAGTCTCAGTGTCTCAGTGTCTCTGTGTCTCAGTGTCTCCGTGTCTCCGTATCTCTGTGTCTCAGAGTCTCAGTGTCTCAGTGTCTCCGTGTCTCAGTGTCTCTGTGTCCCCGTGTCTCTGTGTCTCAGAGTCTCAGTGTCTCTGTGTCTCAGTGTCTCAGTGTCTCAGAGTCTCAGTGTCTCCGTGTCTCAGTGTCTCTGTTTCTCTGTTTCTCCGTGTCTCAGTGTCTCAGAGTCTTAGTGACTCTTTGTCTCAGAGTCTCAGTGTCTCAGTATCTCAGTGCCTCAGTGTCTCAGTGTCTCAGTGTCTCAGAGTCTCAGTGTCTCAGTATCTCAGTGTCTCAGTGTCTCAGTAACTCTGTGTCTCCGTGTCTCTGTGTCTCCGTGTCTCCGTGTCTCATTGTCTCAGTGCCTCAGTGTCTCCATGTCTCCGTGTCTCAGTGTCTCCGTGTCTCAATGTCTCTGTGTCTCTGTATCTCTGTGTCTCCGTGTCTCAGTGTCTCAGAGTCTCCTTGTCTCCGTTTCTCCGTGTCTCCGTGTCTCTGTGTCTCTGTGTCTCCGTGTCTCCGTGTCTCAGTGTCTCAGTGTCTCCGTGTCTCAGTGTCTCTGTGTCTCCATGTCTGGGTGTCTCAGTGTCTCAGAGTCTCAGAGTCTCCGTGTCTCAGTGACTCCGTGTCTCAGTGTCTCTGTGTCTCCGTCTCTATGTGTCTCCGTGTCTCAGTGTCTCTGTGTCTCCGTGTCTCAGTGTCTCCGTGTCTCAGTGTCTCTGTGTCTCCGTGTCTCCGTGTCTCAGTGTCTCAGTGTCTCTGTGTCTCCGTGTCTCAGTGACTCCGTGTCTCCGTGTGTCAGTGACTCAGTGTCTCAGAGTCTCAGTGTCTCCGTGTCTCAGTGTCTCCGTGTCTCAGTGTCTCCGTATCTCTGTGAATCAGAGTCTCAGTGTCACAGTGTCTCAGTTTCTCCATGTCTCAGTGTCTCTGTATCCCCGTGTCTCAGTGTATCCGTGGCTCCGTAACCCGTGTCTCCGTGTCTCAGTGTCTCAGAGTCTCAGTGTCTCTGTGTCTCAGAGTCTCAGTGTCTCAGTCTCTCCGTGTCTCAGTGTCTGCGTGTCTCCGTGTCTCAATGTATCAGAGTCTCAGTGACACTGTGTCTCAGAGTCTCCGTGTCTCCGTGTCTTAGTGTCTCAGTTTCTCAGTGTCTCCGTGTCTCCGTGTCTCAGTGTCTCAGTGTCTCAGAGTCTCCGTGTCTCCGTGTCTCCGTGTCTCCATGTCTCAGTGTCTCAGTGTCTCAGAGCCTCAGTGTCTCCGTGTCTCCGTGTCTCAGTGTCTCTGTGTCTCTGTGTCTCCGTGTCTCAGTGTCTCAGAGTCTCAGGGTCTCAGTGTCTCTGTGTCTCTGTGTCTCAGTGTCTCAGATTCTCAGAGTCTCAGTATCTCAGTGTCTCAGTGTCTCAGTGACTCTGTGTCTCTGTGTCTCAGTGTCTCAGAGTCTCAGTGTCTCTGTGTCTCAGTGTCTCAGTGTCTCTGTGTCTCAGTGTCTCAGTGACTCTGTGTCTCTGTGTCTCCGTGTCTCATTGTCTCAGAGTCTCAGTGTCTCCGTGTCTCAGTGTCTCTGTGTCTCCATGTCTCTGTGTCTCAGTGTCTCTGTGTCTCCGTGTCTCCATGTCTCATTGTCTCAGTGCCTCAGTGTCTCCGTGTCTCCGTGTCTCAGTGTCTCCGTGTCTCAATGTCTCTGTGTCTCTGTATCTCTGTGTCTCCATGTCTCAGAGTCTCCTTGTCTCCGTTTCTCAGTGTCTCCGTGTCTCAGTCTCTCAGTGTCTCTGTGTCTCAGTTTCTCCGTGTCTCAGTGTCTCCGTGTCTACGTGTCTCAGTGTCTCTGTGTCTCAGTGTCTCATTGTCTCAGAGTCTCAGTGTCTCTGTGTCTCAGTGTCTCTGTGTCTCTGTGTCTCAGAGTCTCAGTGTCTCAGTGTCTGAGTGTCTGAGTGTCTCAGTGTCTCTGTGTCTCAGTGTCTCAGTGTCTCAGTGTCTCATTGAGTCAGAGTCTCAGTGTCTCCGTGCCTCAGTGTCTCAGTGTCTCAGAGTCTCAGTGTGTCAGTGTCGCTGTGTCTCATTGTCTCAGTGTCGCCGTGTCTCAGTGTCTCAGCGTCTCCGTGTCTCCGTGTCTCAGTGTCTGAGTGTCTCAGTGTCTCAGTGTCTCTGTGTCTCTGTGTCTCCGTGTCTCAGTGTCTCCGTGTCTCCGTTTCTCCGTGTCTCAGAGTCTCAGTGTCTCTGTGCCTCTGTGTCTCTGTGTCTCAGTGTCTCCGTGCCTCAGTGTCTCAGTGTCTCTGTGTCTCCGTGTCTCCGTGTCACAGTGTCTCAGTTTCTCCGTGTCTCCGTGTCACAGTGTCTCAGTGTCTCTGTGTCTCTGTGTCTCAGTGTCTCAGTGTCTCAGTGTCTTTGTGTCTCCGTGCCTCAGTGTCTCTGTGTCTCAGTGCCTCCGTGTCTCAGTGTCTCAGTGTCTCCGTGTCTCAGTGTCTCCGTGTCTCAGTGTCTCTGTGTCTCTGAGTCTCCGTGTCTCCGTGTCTCAGTGTCTCAGTGTCTCCGTGTCTCCGTGTCTCAGAGTCTCAGTGTTTCCGTGTCTCAGTGTCTCAGAGTCTCAGTGTCTCAGTATCTCAGTGTCTCTGCGTCTCAGTGTCTCAGTGTCTCAGAGTCTCAGTGTCTCAGTGTCTCTGTGTCTCAGTGTCTCATTGTCACAGAGTCTCAGTGTCTCCGTGTCTCAGTGTCTCTGTGTCTCAGTGTCTCATTGTCTCAGAGTTTCAGTGTCTCCGTGTCTCAGTGTATCTGTGTCTCCGTGTCTCCGTGTCTCATTGTCGCAGTGTCTCCGTGTCTCAGTGTCTCAGATTCTCAGTGTCTCAGATTCTCAGTGTCTCTGTGTCTCAGAGTCTCCGTGTCTCAGTGTCTCCGTGTCTCTGTGTCTCAGAGTCTCAGTGTCTCTGTGTCTCCTTGTCTCAGTGTCTCCATGTCTCAGTGTCTCAGTGTCTCCGTGTCTCAGTGTCTCAGTGTCTCCGTGTCTCCGTATCTCTGTGTCTCAGAGTCTCAGTGTCTCCGTGTCTCCGTGTCTCCGTGTCCCAGTGTCTCTGTGTCCCCGTGTCTCAGTGTATCCGTGTCTCCGTGACTCCGTGACTCCGTGTCTCAGGGTCTCAGAGTCTCAGTGTCTCTGTGTCCCCGTGTCTCAGTGTATCCGTGTCTCCGTGTCTCCGAGTCTCCGTGTCTCAGTGTCTCCATGTCTCCTTGTCTCTGTGTCTCAGAGTCTCCGTGTCTCAGTGTCTCTGTGTCTCAGAGTCTCCGTGTCTCCGTGTCTCTGTGTCTCAGTGTCTCAGTGTCTCCGTGTCTCAGTGTCTCAGTGTCTCAGAGTCTCCGTGTCTCCGTGTCTCCATGTCTCAGTGTCTCAGAGCCTCAGTGTCTCCGTGTCTCCGTGTCTCAGTGTCTCTGTTTCTCCGTGTCTCAGTGTCTCAGAGTCTTAGTGACTCTTTGTCTCAGAGTCTCAGTGTCTCAGTATCTCAGTGCCTCAGTGTCTCTGTGTCTCAGTGTCTCAGTGTCTCAGAGTCTCAGTGTCTCAGTATCTCAGTGTCTCAGTGTCTCAGTAACTCTGTGTCTCCGTGTCTCTGTGTCTCAGTGTGTCCGTGTCTCCGTGTCTCATTGTCTCAGTGCCTCAGTGTTTCCGTGTCTCCGTGTCTCAGTGTCTCCGTGTCTCAATGTCTCTGTGTCTCTGTATCTCTGTGTCTCCGTGTCTCAGTGTCTCAGAGTCTCCTTGTCTCCGTTTCTCCGTGTCTCCGTGTCTCAGTGTCTCTGTGTCTCTGTGTCTCAGTGTCTCCGTGTCTCCGTGTCTCCGTGTCTCAGTGTCTCAGTGTCTCCGTGTCTCAGTGTCACTGTGTCTCCATGTCTGGGTGTCTCAGTGTCTCAGTGTCTCAGAGTCTCAGTGTCTCAGAGTCTCAGTGTCTCTGTGTCTCAGTGTCTCTGTGTCTCCGTGTCTCATTGTCTCAGAGTCTCAGTGTCTCCGTGTCTCAGTGTCTCTGTGTCTCCATGTCTCTGTGTCTCAGTGTCTCTGTGTCTCCGTGTCTCCATGTCTCATTGTCTCAGTGCCTCAGTGTCTCCGTGTCTCCGTGTCTCAGTGTCTCCATGTCTCAATGTCTCTGTGTCTCTGTATCTCTGTGTCTCCATGTCTCAGTGTCTCAGAGTCTCCTTGTCTCCGTTTCTCAGTGTCTCCGTGTCTCAGTCTCTCAGTGTCTCTGTGTCTCTGTGTCTCAGTTTCTCCGTGTCTCAGTGTCTCCGTGTCTCCATGTCTCAGTGTCTCTGTGTCTCAGTGTCTCATTGTCTCAGAGTCTCAGTGTCTCTGTGTCTCAGTGTCTCCGTGTCTCTGTGTCTCAGAGTCTCAGTGTCTGAGTGTCTCAGTGTCTCAGTGTCTCTGTGTCTCAGTGTCTCAGTGTCTCAATGAGTCAGAGTCTCAGTGTCTCCGTGCCTCAGTGTCTCAGAGTCTCAGTGTGTCAGTGTCGCTGTGTCTCAGTGTCTCAGTGTCGCCGTGTCTCAGTGTCTCAGCGTCTCCGTGTCTCAGTGTCTCAGTGTCTGAGTGTCTCAGTGTCTCTGTGTCTCAGTGTCTCAGTGTCTCATTGACTCAGAGTCTCAGTGTCTCCGTGCCTCAGTGTCTCAGTGTCTCAGTGTCTCAGAGTCTCAGTGTCTCAGTGTCGCTGTGTCTCAGTGTCTCAGTGTCGCCGTGTCTCAGTGTCTCAGCGTCTCCGTGTCTCCGTGTCTCAGTGTCTCAGTGTCTCCGTGTCTCCGTGTCTCAGTGTCTCAGAGTCTCCGTGTCTCCGTGTCTCCGTGTCTCAGTGTCTCAGTGTCTCAGTGTCTCAGTGTCTCCGTGTCTCAGTGTCTCTGTGTCTCCGTGTCTCAGAGTCTCTGTGTCTCCGTGTCTCCGTTTCTCCGTGTCTCAGAGTCTCAGTGTCTCTGTGCCTCTGTGTCTCTGTGTCTCAGTGTCTCCGTGCCTCAGTGTCTCAGTGTCTCTGTGTCTCCGTGTCTCCGTGTCTCAGTGTCTCAGTTTCTCCGTGTCTCCGTGTCACAGTGTCTCAGTGTCTCTGTGTCTCTGTGTCTCAGTGTCTCTGTGTCTCAGTGTCTCAGTGTCTTTGTGTCTCCGTGTCTCAGAGTCACAGTGTCTCTGTGTCTCAGTGTCTCCGTGTCTCAGTGTCTCAGTGTCTCCGTGTCTCAGTGTCTCCGTGTCTCAGTGTCTCTGTGTCTCTGAGTCTCCGTGTCTCCGTGTCTCAGTGTCTCTGTGTCTCCGTGTCTCCGTGTCTCAGAGTCTCAGTGTTTCCGTGCCTCAGTGTCTCAGTGTCTCAGAGTCTCAGTGTCTCAGTATCTCAGTGTCTCTGCGTCTCAGTGTCTCAGTGTCTCAGTGTCTCTGTGTCTCAGTGTCTCTGTGTCTCAGTGTCTCATTGTCACAGAGTCTCAGTGTCTCCGTGTCTCAGTGTCTCAGTGTCTCAGTGTCTCTGTGTCTCAGTGTCTCATTGTCTCAGAGTTTCAGTGTCTCCGTGTCTCAGTGTATCTGTGTCTCCGTGTCTCCGTGTCTCATTGTCGCAGTGTCTCCGTGTCTCAGTGTCTCAGATTCTCAGTGTCTCAGATTCTCAGTGTCTCTGTGTCTCAGAGTCTCCGTGTCTCCGTGTCTCCGTGTCTCTGTGTCTCAGAGTCTCAGTGTCTCAGTGTCTCTGTGTCTCCTTGTCTCAGTGTCTCCGTGTCTCAGTGTCTCCGTGTCTCAGTGTCTCAGTGTCTCCGTGTCTCAGTGTCTCCGTGTCTCCGTATCTCTGTGTCTCAGAGTCTCAGTGTCTCCGTGTCTCCGTGTCCCAGTGTCTCTGTGTCCCCGTGTCTCAGTGTATCCGTGTCTCCGTGACTCCGTGTCTCCGTGTCTCAGTGTCTCAGGGTCTCAGAGTCTCAGTGTCTCTGTGTCCCCGTGTCTCAGTGTATCCGTGTCTCCGTGTCTCCGAGTCTCCGTGTCTCAGTGTCTCCATGTCTCCTTGTCTCTGTGTCTCAGAGTCTCAGTGTCTCAGTGTCTCTGTGTCTCAGAGTCTCAGTGTCTCCGTGTCTCCGTGTCTCTGTGTCTCAGTGTCTCAGTGTCTCCGTGTCTCAGTGTCTCAGAGTCTCCGTGTCTCTGTGTCTCCGTATCTCCATGTCTCAGTGTCTCAGAGCCTCAGTGTCTCCGTGTCTCCGTGTCTCTGTTTCTCTGTTTCTCCGTGTCTCAGAGTCTTAGTGACTCTTTGTCTCAGAGTCTCAGTGTCTCAGTATCTCAGTGTCTCAGTGTCTCAGTGTCTCAGAGTCTCAGTGTCTCAGTATCTCAGTGTCTCAGTGTCTCAGTAACTCTGTGTCTCCGTGTCTCTGTGTCTCAGTGTGTCCGTGTCTCCGTGTCTCATTGTCTCAGTGCCTCCGTGTTTCCGTGTCTTCGTGTCTCAGTGTCTCAATGTCTCTGTGTCTCTGTATCTCTGTGTCTCCGTGTCTCAGTGTCTCAGAGTCTCCTTGTCTCCGTTTCTCCGTGTCTCCGTGTCTCATTGTCTCTGTGTCTCTGTGTCTCAGTGTCTCCGTGTCTCAGTGTCTCAGTGTCTCAGTGTCTCCGTGTCTCAGTGTCACTGTGTCTCCATGTCTGCGTGTCTCAGTGTCTCAGTGTCTCACAGTCTGAGAGTCTCCGTGTCTCAGTGTCTCCGTGTCTCAGTGTCTCAGAGTCTCTGTGTCTCCGTGTCTATGTGTCTCCGTGTCTCAGTGTCTCTTTGTCTCTGTGTCTCCGTGTCTCAGTGTCTCTGTGTCTCAGTGTCTCCGTGTCTCCGTGACTCACTGTCTCTGTGTCTCTGTATCTCCGTGTCTCAGTGTCTCCGTGTCTCCGTGTCTCAGTGTCTCTGTGTCTCCGTGTCTCAGTGACTCCGTGTCTCCGTGTGTCAGTGACTCAGTGTCTCAGAGTCTCAGTGTCTCCGTGTCTCCGTGTCTCAGTGTCTCCGTGTCTCAGTGTCTCCGTATCTCTGTGTATCAGTGTCTCAGTGTCACAGTGTCTCAGTTTCTCCGTGTCTCCGTGTCTCTGTGTCCCCGTGTCTCAGTGTATCCGTGGCTCCGTGACCCGTGTCTCCGTGTCTCAGAGTCTCAGTGTCTCAGTGTCTCAGAGTCTCAGTGTCTCAGTCTCTCCGTGTCTCCGTGTCTCAGTGTCTGCGTGTCTCCGTGTCTCAGTGTATCAGAGTCTCAGTGTCACTGTGTCTCAGAGTCTCCGTATCTCCGTGTCCCCGTGTCTCAGTGTCACAGTTTCTCAGTGTCTCCGTGTCTCCGTGTCTCAGTGTCTCAGTGTCTCAGAGACTCCGTGTCTCCGTGTCTCCATGTCTCAGTGTCTCAGTGTCTCAGAGCCTCAGTGTCTCCGTGTCTCAGTGTCTCTGTGTCTCCGTGTCTCAGTGTCTCAGATTCTCAGAGTCTCAGTGTCTCAGTGTCTCAGTGACTCTGTGTCTCTGTGTCTCTGTGTCTCAGAGTCTCAGTGTCTCTGTGTCTCAGTGTCTCTGTGTCTCCGTGTCTCATTGTCTCAGAGTCTCAGTGTCTCCGTGTCTCAGTGTCTCTGTGTCTCCATGTCTCTGTGTTTCCGTGTCTCCGTGTCTCCATGTCTCATTGTCTCAGTGCCTCAGTGTCTCCGTGTCTCCGTGTCTCAGTGTCTCCGTGTCTCAATGTCTCTGTGTCTCTGTATATCTGTGTCTCCGTGTCTCAGTGTCTCAGAGTCTCCTTGTCTCCGTTTCTCAGTGTCTCCGTGTCTCAGTCTCTCAGTGTCTCTGTGTCTCTGTGTCTCCGTGTCTCAGTGTCTCAGTGTCTCCGTGTCTCCGTGTCTCTGTGTCTCAGTGTCTCAGTGTCTCATTGTCTCAGAGTCTCAGTGTCTCTGTGTCTCAGTGTCTCAGTGTCTCTGTGTCTCAGAGTCTCAGTGTCTCTGTGTCTGAGTGTCTCAGTGTCTCAGTGTCTCTGTGTCTCAGTGTCTCAGTGTCTCATTGAGTCAGAGTCTCAGTGTCTCTTTGCCTCTGTGTCTCTGTGTCTCAGTGTCTCCGTGCCTCAGTGTCTCAGTGTCTCTGTGTCTCCGTGTCTCCGTGTCACAGTATCTCAGTGTCTCAGTGTCTCAGTTTCTCCGTGTCTCCGTGTCTCAGTGTCTCAGTGTCTCTGTGTCTCAGTGTCTCAGTGTCTCCGTGTCTCAGTGTCTCAGTGTCGCTGTGTCTCAGTGTCTCAGTGTCGCCGTGTCTCAGTGTCTCAGCGTCTCCGTGTCTCCGTGTCTCAGTGTCTCAGTGTCTCCGTGTCTCAGTGTCTCAGGGTCTCAGAGTCTCCGTGTCTCAGAGTCTCCGTGTCTCTGTGTCTCAGTGTCTACGTGTCTCCATGTCTCCATGTCTCAGTGTCTCAGTGTCTCAGAGCCTCAGTGTCTCCGTGCCTCCGTGTCTCAGTGTCACAGTGTCTCTGTGTCTCTGTGTCTCCGTGTCTCAGTGTCTCAGAGTCTCAGGGTCTCAGTGTCTCTGTGTCTCTGTGTCTCCGTGTCTCAGAGTCTCAGGGTCTCAGTGTCTCTGTGTCTCTGTGTCTCAGTGTCTCAGTGTCTCAGAGTCTCAGAGTCTCAGTATCTCAGTGTCTCAGTGTCTCAGTGACTCTGTGTCTCTGTGTCTCAGAGTCTCCGTGTCTCTGTGTCTCAGTGTCTCTGTGTCTCCGTGTCTCATTGTCTCAGAGTCTCAGTGTCTCCGTGTCTCAGTGTCTCTGTGTCTCCGTGTCTCAGTGTCTCTGTGTCTCCGTGTCTCCATGTCTCATTGTCTCAGTGCCTCAGTGTCTCCGTGTCTCCGTGTCTCAGTGTCTCCGTGTCTCAATGTCTCTGTGTCTCAGTATCTCTGTGTCTCCGTGTCTCAGAGTCTCCTTGTCTCCGTTTCTCAGTGTCTCCGTGTCTCAGTCTCTCAGTGTCTCTGTGTCTCTTCGTCTCAGTTTCTCCGTGTCTCAGTGTCTCAGTGTCTGCGTGTCTCCGTGTCTCAGTGTCTCAGTGTCTCATTGTCTCAGAGTCTCAGTGTCTCTGTGTCTCAGTGTCTCTGTGTCTCTGTCTCTCCGAGTCTCAGTGTCTCAGTGTCTGAGTGTCTCAGTGTCTCTGTGTCTCAGTGTCTCAGTGTCTCATTGACTCAGAGTCTCAGTGTCTCCGTGCCTCAGTGTCTCAGAGTCTCAGTGTCTCAGTGTCGCTGTGTCTCAGTGTCTCAGTGTCGCCATGTCTCAGTGTCTCAGCGTCTCCGTGTCTCCGTGTCTCAGTGTCTCAGAGTCTCAGAGTCTCAGTGTCTCAGTGTCTCCGTGTCTCCGTGTCTCAGTGTCTCAGTGTCTCAGAGTCTACGTGACTCAGAGTCTCCATGTCTCCGTGTCTCAGTGTTTCAGTGTCTCAGTGTCTCTGTGTCTCAGTGTCTCTGTGTCACTGTGTCTCCGTGTCTCAGTGTCTGTGTGTCTCCGTGTCTCATTGTCTCAGAGTCTCAGTGTCTCTGTGTCTCAGTGTCTCTGTGTCTCAGTGTCTCCGTGCCTCAGTGTCTCAGTTTCTCCGTGTCTCCGTGTCACAGTGTCTCAGTGTCTCTGTGTCTCTGTGTCTCAGTGTCTCTGTGTCTCTGTGTCTCAGTGTCTCTGTGTCTCTGTGTCTCAGTGTCTCCGTGTCTCCGTGTCTCAGTGTCTCAGTGTCTCCGTGTCTCCGTTTCTCAGTGTCTCAGTGTCTCAGTGTCTCCGTGTCTCCGTGTCTCAGTGTCTCACTGTCTCCGTGTCTCAGTGTCTCATTGTCTCAGAGTCTCAGTGACTCAGTGTCTCTGTGTCTCTGTGTCTCAGTGTCTCAGTGTCTCCGTGTCTCCGTGTCTCCGTTTCTCAGTGTCTCAGTGTCTCCGTGTCTCCGTTTCTCAGTGTCTCAGTGTCTCAGAGTCTCCGTGTCTCAGTGTCTCCGTGTCTCAGTGTCTCAGTGTCTCCGTGTCTCCGTTTCTCAGTGTCTCAGTGTCTCCGTGTCTCAGTGTCTCAGTGTCTCAGTGTCTCAGTGTCTCCGTGTCTCCGTTTCTCAGTGTCTCAGTGTCTCCGTGTCTCCGTGTCTCCGATTCTCAGTGTCTCAGTGTCTCAGTGTCTCCGTGTCTCCGTGTCTCCGTTTCTCAGTGTCTCAGTGTCTCAGTGTCTCCGTGTCTCAGTGTCTCAGTGTCTCCGTGACTCCGTTTCTCAGTGTCTCAGTGTCTCAGTGTCTCAGTGTCTCCGTGTCTCAGTGTCTCAGTGTCTCCGTGTCTCCGTTTCTCAGTGTCTCAGTGTCTCCGTGTCTCCGTGTCTCAGTGTCTCAGTGTCTCAGTGTCTCCGTGTCTCAGTGTCTCAGTGTCTCCGTGTCTCCGTTTCTCAGTGTCTCAGTGTCTCAGTGTCTCAGTGTCTCCGTGTCTCAGTGTCTCAGTGTCTCCGTGTCTCAGTGTCTCAGTGTCTCCGTGTCTCCGTTTCTCAGTGTCTCAGTGTCTCTGTGTCTCAGTGTCTCTGTGTCTCCGTTTCTCAGTGTCTCAGTGTCTCAGTGTCTCCGTATCTCCGTGTCTCAGTGTCTCTGTGTCTCTGTGTCTCAGTGTCTCCGTGTCTCAGTGTCTCAGTGTCTCCGTGTCTCCGTTTCTCAGTGTCTCAGTGTCTCAGTGTCTCCGTGTCTCAGTGTCTCCGTGTCTCCGTTTCTCAGTGTCTCAGTGTCTCAGTGTCTCCGTGTCTCCATTTCTCAGTGTCTCAGTGTCTCAGTGTCTCCGTGTCTCAGTGTCTCAGTGCCTCCGTGTCTCCGTGTCTCCGTTTCTCAGTGTCTCAGTGTCTCATTGTCTCCGTGTCTCCGTGTCTCAGTGTCTCAGTGTCTCCGTGTCTCAGTGTCTCAGTGTCTCCGTGTCTCCGTTTCTCAGTGTCTCAGTGTCTCAGTGTCTCAGTTTCTCAGTGTCTCCGTGTCTCAGTGTCTCAGTGTCTCCGTGTCTCCGTTTCTCAGTGTCTCAGTGTCTCAGTGTCTCCGTTTCTCAGTGTCTCAGTGTCTCCGTGTCTCCGTGTCTCCGTGTCTCAGTGTCTCCGTTTCTCAGTGTCTCAGTATCTCAGTGTCTCAGTGTCTCCGTGTCTCAGTGTCTCAGTGTCTCCGAGTCTCAGTGTCTCCGTGTCTCCGTGTCTCCGTTTCTCAGTGTCTCAGTGTCTCAGTGTCTCAGTGTCTCCGTGTCTCAGTGTCTCAGTGTCTCAGTGTCTCCGTGTCTCAGTGTCTCCGTGTCTCCGTGTCTCCGTTTCTCAGTGTCTCAGTGTCTCCGTGTCTCCGTTTCTCAGTGTCTCAGTGTCTCAGTGTCTCCGTGTCTCCGTTTCTCAGTGTCTCAGTGTCTCAGTGTATCCGTGTCTCAGTGTCTCAGTGCCTCCGTGTCTCCGTGTCTCCGTTTCTCAGTGTCTCAGTGTCTCCGTGTCTCCGTGTCTCAGTGTCTCAGTGTCTCTGCGTCACCGTGTCTCTGTTTCTCAGTGTCTCATTGTTTCAGAGTCTCATTGTCTCAGAGTCTCAGTGACTCAGTGTCTCTGTGTCTCAGTGTCTCTGTGTATCTGTGTCTCCGTGTCTCCGTTTCTCAGTGTCTCAGTGTCTCCGCGTCTCAGTGTCTCCGTGTCTCCGTGTCTCCGTTTCTCAGTGTCTCAGTGTCTCAGTGTCTCCGTGTCTCAGTGTCTCCGTGTCTCCGTGTCTCAGTGTCTCACTGTCTCCGTGTCTCAGTGTCTCAGTGTCTCATTGTCTCAGAGTCTCAGTGTCTCAGTGTCTCAGTGTCTCAGTGTCTCCGTGTCTCCGTGTCTCAGTGTCTCAGTGTCTCCGTGTCTCCGTGTCTCAGTGTCTCACTGTCTCCGTGCCTCAGTGTCTCAGTGTCTCATTGTCTCAGAGTCTCAGTGTCTCAGTGTCTCAGTGTCTCCGTGTCTCCGTTTCTCAGTGTCTCAGTGTCTCCGTGTCTCCGTTTCTCAGTGTCTAAGTGTCTCCGTTTCTCAGTGTCTCAGTGTCTCCGTGTCTCCGTTTCTCAGTGTCTAAGTGTCTCCGTGTCTCAGTGTCTCCGTGTCTCAGTGTCTCCGTGTCTCCGTTTCTCAGTGTCTCAGTGTCTCCGTGTCTCCGTTTCTCAGTGTCTCAGTGTCTCAGTGTCTCCGTGTCTCCGTTTCTCAGTGTCTCAGTGTCTCAGTGTCTCCGTGTCTCAGTGTCTCTGTGTCTCCGTGTCTCCGTTTCTCAGTGTCTCAGTGTCTCCGTGTCTCAGTGTCTCAGTGTCTCCGTGTCTCCGTTTCTCAGTGTCTCAGTGTCTCAGTGTCTCAGTGTCTCCGTGTCTCAGTGTCTCAGTGTCTCCGTGTCTCAGTGTCTCACTGTCTCCGTGTCTCAGTGTCTCAGTGTCTCTGTGTCTCCGTGTCTCCGTTTCTCAGTGTCTCAGTGTCTCATTGTCTCAGAGTCTCAGTGACTCAGTGTCTCTGTGTCTCTGTGTCTCAGTGTCTCCGTGTCTCCGTTTCTCAGTGTCTCCGTGTCTCCTTTTCTCAGTGTCTCAGCGTCTCAGTGTCTCAGTGTCTCCGTGTCTCAGTGTCTGAGTGTCTCAGTGTCTCAGTGTCTCCGTGTCTCAGTGTCTCCGTGTCTCCGTTTCTCAGTGTCTCAGTGTCTCAGTGTCTCCGTGTCTCTGTGTCTCCGTTTCTCAGTGTCTCAGTGTCTCAGTGTGTCAGTGTCTCAGTGTCTCAGTGTCTCCGTGTCTCCGTTTCTCAATGTCTCAGTGTCTCCGTGTCTCCGTTTCTTAGTGTCTCAGTGTCTCCGTGTCTCACTGTCTCAGTGTCTCCGTTTCTCAGTGTCTCCGTGTCTCCGTTTCTCAGTGTCTCAGTGTCTCCGTGTCTCCGTTTCTCAGTGTCTCAGTGTCTCAGTGTCTCCGTGTCTCAGTGTCTCCGTGTCTCCGTGTCTCCGTTTCTCAGTGTCTCAGTGTCTCAGTGTCTCCGTGTCTCAGTGTCTCAGTGTCTCTGTGTCTCCGTGTCTCCGTTTCTCAGTGTCTCAGTGTCTCAGTGTCTCCGTGTCTCCGTTTCTCAGTGTCTCAGTGTCTCAGTGTCTCCGTGTCTCCGTGCCTCAGTGTCTCCGTGTCTCCGTTACTCAGTGTCTCAGTGTCTCAGTGTCTCCGTGTCTCCGTGTCTCAGTGTCTCCGTGTCTCCGTTTCTCAGTGTCTCAGTGTCTCAGTGTCTCCGTGTCTCCGTGTCTCAGTGTCTCAGTGTCTCTGTGTCTCCGTTTCTCAGTGTCTCAGTGTCTCAGTGTCTCCGTGTCTCCGTGTCTCAGTGTCTCAGTGTCTCTGTGTCTCAGTGTCTCCGTGTCTCAGTGTCTCAGTGTCTCCGTGTCTCCGTTTCTCAGTGTCTCCGTGTCTCAGTGTCTCAGTGTCTCCGTGTCTCCGTTTCTCAGTGTCTCAGTGTCTCCGTTTCTCAGTGTCTCAGTGTCTCCGTGTCTCCGTTTCTCAGTGTCTCAGTGTCTCAGTGTTTCCGTGTCTCAGTGTCTCAGTGTCTCCGTGTCTCCGTTTCTCAGTGTCTCAGTGTCTCCGTGTCTCAGTGTCTCAGTGTCTCAGTGTCTCCGTGTCTCAGTGTCTCCGTGTCTCCGTTTCTCAGTGTCTCAGTGTCTCAGTGTCTCCGTGTTTCCGTTTCTCAGTGTCTCAGTGTCTCAGTGTCTCCGTGTCTCCGTTTCTCAGTGTCTGTGTCTCAGTGTCTCCGTGTCTCAGTGTCTCAGTGTCTCCGTGTCTCCGTTTCTCAGTGTCTCAGTGTCTCAGTGTCTCAGTGTCTCCGTGTCTCAGTATGTCAGTGTCTCAGTGTCTCCGTGTCTCTGTGTCTCTGTGTCTCAGTGTCTCAGTGTCTCCGTTTCTCAGTGTCTCAGTGTCTCCGTGTCTCCGTTTCTCAGTGTCTCAGTGTCTCAGTGTCTCCGTGTCTCAGTGACTCCGTGTCGCCGTTTCTCAGTGTCTCAGTGTCTCCGTGTCTCAGTGTCTCAGTGTCTCCGTGTCTCCGTGTCTCCATTTCTCAGTGTCTCAGTGTCTCCGTGTCTCAGTGTCTCAGTGTCTCCGTGTCTCCGTTTCTCAGTGTCTCAGTGTCTCAGTGTCTCCGTGTCTCAGTGTCTCCGTGTCTCAGTGTCTCCGTGTCTCCGTGTCTCAGTGTCTCACTGTCTCCGTCTCTCAGTGTCTCAGTGTCTCCGTGTCTCCGTTTCTCAGAGTCTCAGTGTCTCATTGTCTCAGAGTCTCAGTGACTCAGTGTCTCAGTGTCTCAGTGTCTCAGTGTCTCCGTTTCTCAGTGTCTCAGTGTCTCCGTGTCTCCGTGTCTCCGTTTCTCAGTGTCTCACTGTCTCCGTTTCTCAGTGTCTCAGTGTCTCCGTGTCTCAGTGTCTCCGTGTCTCCGTTTCTCCGTGTCTCAGTGTCTCCGTGTCTCCGTGTCTCCGTGTCTCCGTTTCTCAGTGTCTCAGTGTCTCAGTATCTCCGTGTCTCAGTGTCTCTGTGTCTCTGTGTCTCCGTGTCTCAGTGTCTCCGTGTCTCAGTGTCTCCGTGTCTCCGTGTCTCAGTGTCTCTGTGTCTCCGTGTCTCAGTGTCTCCGTGTCTCAGTGTCTCAGTGTCTCAGTGTCTCCGTGTCTCCGTTTCTCAGTGTCTCAGTTTCTCAGTGTCTCAGTGTCTCCGTGTCTCAGTGTCTCAGTTTCTCCGTGTCTCAGTGTCTCCGTGTCTCCGTGTCTCCGTTTCTCAGTGTCTCAGTGTCTCAGTGTCTCTGTGTCTCCGTTTCTCAGTGTCTCAGTGTCTCAGTGTCTCCGTGTCTCAGTGTCTCAGTGTCTCTGTGTCTCAGTGTCTCCGTGTCTCCGTGTCTCAATGTCTCTGTGTCTCTGTATATCTGTGTCTCCGTGTCTCAGTGTCTCAGAGTCTCCTTGTCTCCGTTTCTCAGTGTCTCCGTGTCTCAGTCTCTCAGTGTCTCTGTGTCTCAGTTTCTCCGTGTCTCAGTGTCTCAGTGTCTCCGTGTCTCAGTGTCTCAGTGTCTCTGTGTCTCAGTGTCTCAGTGTCTCATTGAGTCAGAGTCTCAGTGTCTCCGTGCCTCAGTGTCTCAGTGTCTCAGTGTCGCTGTGTCTCAGTGTCGCCGTGTATCAGTGTCTCAGCGTCTCCGTGTCTCAGTGTCTCAGAGTCTCCGTGTCTCAGAGTCTCCGTGTCTCCGTGTCTCAGTGTCTACGTGTCTCCGTGTCTCCATGTCTCAGTGTCTCAGTGTCTCAGAGCCTCAGTGTCTCCGTGCCTCCGTGTCTCAGTGTCACAGTGTCTCTGTGTCTCTGTGTCTCCGTGTCTCAGTGTCTCACAGTCTCAGGGTCTCAGTGTCTCTGTGTCTCTGTGTCTCCGTGTCTCAGTGTCTCAGAGTCTCAGGGTCTCAGTGTCTCTGTGTCTCTGTGTCTCAGTGTCTCAGAGTCTCAGAGTCTCAGTATCTCAGTGTCTCAGTGTCTCAGTGACTCTGTGTCTCTGTGTCTCTGTGTCTCAGAGTCTCCGTGTCTCTGTGTCTCAGTGTCTCCGTGTCTCATTGTCTCAGAGTCTCAGTGTCTCCGTGTCTCCGTGTCTCTGTGTCTCCGTGTCTCAGTGTCTCTGTGTCTCCGTGTCTCCATGTCTCATTGTCTCAGTGCCTCAGTGTCTCGGTGTCTCCGTGTCTCAGTGTCTCCGTGTCTCATGTCTCTGTGTCTCAGTATCTCTGTGTCTCCGTGTCTCAGTGTCTCAGAGTCTCCTAGTCTCCGTTTCTCAGTGTCTCCGTGTCTCAGTCTCTCAGTGTCTCTGTGTCTCTGCGTCTCAGTTTCTCCGTGTCTCAGTGTCTCAGTGTCTCCGTGTCTCTGTGTCTCAGTGTCTCAGAGTCTCAGTGTCTCTGTGTCTCAGTGTCTCTGTGTCTCTGTGTCTCCGAGTCTCAGTGTCTCAGTGTCTGAGTGTCTCAGTGTCTCTGTGTCTCAGTGTCTCATTGACTCAGAGTCTCAGTGTCTCCGTGCCTCAGTGTCTCAGGGTCTCAGAGTCTCAGTGTCTCAGTGTCGCTGTGTCTCAGTGTCTCAGTGTCGCCATGTCTCAGTGTCTCAGCGTCTCCGTGTCTCCGTGTCTCAGTGTCTCAGAGTCTCAGTGTCTCAGTGTCTCCGTGTCTCCGTGTCTCAGTGTCTCAGTGTCTCAGAGTCTCCGTGACTCAGAGTCTCCATGTCTCCGTGTCTCCGTGTCTCAGTGTTTCAGTGTCTCAGTGTCTCTGTGCCTCAGTGTCTCTGTGTCTCTGTGTCTCCGTGTCTCAGTGTCTCCGTGTCTCATTGTCTCAGAGTCTCAGTGTCTCTGTGTCTCAGTGTCTCTGTGTCTCAGTGTCTCCGTGCCTCAGTGTCTCAGTTTCTCCGTGTCTCCGTGTCACAGTGTCTCAGTGTCTCAGTGTCTCAGTGTCTCCGTGTCTCCGTTTCTCAGTGTCTCAGTGTCTCAGTATCTCAGTGTCTCCGTGTCTCAGTGTCTCAGTGTCTCCGTGTCTCAGTGTCTCAGTGTCTCCGTGTCTCCGTTTCTAAGTGTCTCAGTGTCTCTGTGTCTCTGTGTCTCCGTTTCTCAGTGTCTCAGTGTCTCCGTGTCTCCGTGTCTCAGTGTCTCAGTGTCTCCGTGTCTCCGTGTCTCCGTGTCTCAGTGTCTCCGTGTCTCCGTTTCTCAGTGTCTCAGTGTCTCAGTGTGTCAGTGTCTCAGTGTCTCAGTGTCTCCGTGTCTCCGTTTCTCAATGTCTCAGTGTCTCCGTGTCTCCGTTTCTTAGTGTCTCAGTGTCTCCGTGTCTCAGTGTCTCAGTGTCTCCGTTTCTCAGTGTCTCCGTGTCTCAGTGTCTCCGTGTCTCCGTTTCTCAGTGTCTCAGTGTCTCCGTTTCTCAGTGTCTCAGTGTCTCAGTGTCTCCGTGTCTCAGTGTCTCCGTGTCTCCGTGTCTCCGTTTCTCAGTGTCTCAGTGTCTCAGTGTCTCAGTGTCTCTGTGTCTCCGTGTCTCCGTTTCTCAGTGTCTCAGTGTCTCAGTGTCTCCGTGTCTCCGTTTCTCAGTGTCTCAGTGTCTCAGTGTCTCCGTGTCTCAGTGTCTCAGTGTCTCCGTGTCTCCATTACTCAGTGTCTCAGTGTCTCAGTGTCTCAGTGTCTCCGTGTCTCAGTGTCTCCGTGTCTCAGTGTCTCCGTGTCTCCGTGTCTCCGTTTCTCAGTGTCTCAGTGTCTCAGTGTCTCCGTGTCTCCGTGTCTCAGTGTCTCAGTGTCTCTGTGTCTCCGTTTCTCAGTGTCTCAGTGTCTCAGTGTCTCCGTGTCTCCGTGTCTCAGAGTCTCCGTGTCTCCGTGTCTCCGTGTCTCAGTGTCTCAGTGTCTCAGTGTCTCCGTGTCTCTGTGTCTCCGTGTCTCAGAGTCTCTGTGTCTCCGTGTCTCCGTTTCTCCGTGTCTCAGAGTCTCAGTGTCTCTGTGCCTCTGTGTCTCTGTGTCTCAGTGTCTCCGTGCCTCAGTGTCTCAGTGTCTCTGTGTCTCCGTGTCTCCGTGTCACAGTGTCTCAGTTTCTCCGTGTCTCCGTGTCACAGTGTCTCAGTGTCTCTGTGTCTCTGTGTCTCAGTGTCTCTGTGTCTCAGTGTCTCAGTGTCTTTGTGTCTCCGTGTCTCAGAGTCACAGTGTCTCTGTGTCTCAGTGTCTCCGTGTCTCAGTGTCTCAGTGTCTCCGTGTCTCAGTGTCTCCGTGTCTCAGTGTCTCTGTGTCTCTGAGTCTCCGTGTCTCCGTGTCTCAGTGTCTCTGTGTCTCCGTGTCTCCGTGTCTCAGAGTCTCAGTGTTTCCGTGCCTCAGTGTCTCAGTGTCTCAGAGTCTCAGTGTCTCAGTATCTCAGTGTCTCTGCGTCTCAGTGTCTCAGAGTCTCAGTGTCTCAGTGTCTCTGTGTCTCAGTGTCTCATTGTCACAGAGTCTCAGTGTCTCCGTGTCTCAGTGTCTCAGTGTCTCAGTGTCTCTGTGTCTCAGTGTCTCATTGTCTCAGAGTTTCAGTGTCTCCGTGTCTCAGTGTATCTGTGTCTCCGTGTCTCCGTGTCTCATTGTCGCAGTGTCTCCGTGTCTCAGTGTCTCAGATTCTCAGTGTCTCAGATTCTCAGTGTCTCTGTGTCTCAGAGTCTCCGTGTCTCCGTGTCTCCGTGTCTCTGTGTCTCAGAGTCTCAGTGTCTCAGTGTCTCTGTGTCTCCTTGTCTCAGTGTCTCCGTGTCTCAGTGTCTCCGTGTCTCAGTGTCTCAGTGTCTCCGTGTCTCAGTGTCTCCGTGTCTCCGTATCTCTGTGTCTCAGAGTCTCAGTGTCTCCGTGTCTCCGTGTCCCAGTGTCTCTGTGTCCCCGTGTCTCAGTGTATCCGTGTCTCCGTGACTCCGTGTCTCCGTGTCTCAGTGTCTCAGGGTCTCAGAGTCTCAGTGTCTCTGTGTCCCCGTGTCTCAGTGTATCCGTGTCTCCGTGTCTCCGAGTCTCCGTGTCTCAGTGTCTCCATGTCTCCTTGTCTCTGTGTCTCAGAGTCTCAGTGTCTCTGTGTCTCAGAGTCTCAGTGTCTCCGTGTCTCCGTGTCTCTGTGTCTCAGTGTCTCAGTGTCTCCGTGTCTCAGTGTCTCAGAGTCTCCGTGTCTCTGTGTCTCCGTATCTCCATGTCTCAGTGTCTCAGAGCCTCAGTGTCTCCGTGTCTCCGTGTCTCTGTTTCTCTGTTTCTCCGTGTCTCAGAGTCTTAGTGACTCTTTGTCTCAGAGTCTCAGTGTCTCAGTATCTCAGTGTCTCAGTGTCTCAGTGTCTCAGAGTCTCAGTGTCTCAGTATCTCAGTGTCTCAGTGTCTCAGTAACTCTGTGTCTCCGTGTCTCTGTGTCTCAGTGTGTCCGTGTCTCCGTGTCTCATTGTCTCAGTGCCTCCGTGTTTCCGTGTCTTCGTGTCTCAGTGTCTCAATGTCTCTGTGTCTCTGTATCTCTGTGTCTCCGTGTCTCAGTGTCTCAGAGTCTCCTTGTCTCCGTTTCTCCGTGTCTCCGTGTCTCATTGTCTCTGTGTCTCTGTGTCTCAGTGTCTCCGTGTCTCAGTGTCTCAGTGTCTCAGTGTCTCCGTGTCTCAGTGTCACTGTGTCTCCATGTCTGCGTGTCTCAGTGTCTCAGTGTCTCACAGTCTGAGAGTCTCCGTGTCTCAGTGTGTCCGTGTCTCAGTGTCTCAGAGTCTCTGTGTCTCCGTGTCTATGTGTCTCCGTGTCTCAGTGTCTCTTTGTCTCTGTGTCTCCGTGTCTCAGTGTCTCTGTGTCTCAGTGTCTCCGTGTCTCCGTGACTCACTGTCTCTGTGTCTCTGTATCTCCGTGTCTCAGTGTCTCCGTGTCTCCGTGTCTCAGTGTCTCTGTGTCTCCGTGTCTCAGTGACTCCGTGTCTCCGTGTGTCAGTGACTCAGTGTCTCAGAGTCTCAGTGTCTCCGTGTCTCCGTGTCTCAGTGTCTCCGTGTCTCAGTGTCTCCGTATCTCTGTGTATCAGTGTCTCAGTGTCACAGTGTCTCAGTTTCTCCGTGTCACCGTGTCTCTGTGTCCCCGTGTCTCAGTGTATCCGTGGCTCCGTGACCCGTGTCTCCGTGTCTCAGAGTCTCAGTGTCTCTGTGTCTCAGAGTCTCAGTGTCTCAGTCTCTCCGTGTCTCCGTGTCTCAGTGTCTGCGTGTCTCCGTGTCTCAGTGTATCAGAGTCTCAGTGTCACTGTGTCTCAGAGTCTCCGTATCTCCGTGTCCCCGTGTCTCAGTGTCACAGTTTCTCAGTGTCTCCGTGTCTCCGTGTCTCAGTGTCTCAGTGTCTCAGAGACTCCGTGTCTCCGTGTCTCCATGTCTCAGTGTCTCAGTGTCTCAGAGCCTCAGTGTCTCCGTGTCTCAGTGTCTCAGAGTCTCAGGGTCTCAGTGTCTCTGTGTCTCTGTGTCTCAGTGTCTCAGATTCTCAGAGTCTCAGTGTCTCAGTGTCTCAGTGACTCTGTGTCTCTGTGTCTCTGTGTCTCAGAGTCTCAGTGTCTCTGTGTCTCAGTGTCTCTGTGTCTCCGTGTCTCATTGTCTCAGAGTCTCAGTGTCTCCGTGTCTCAGTGTCTCTGTGTCTCCATGTCTCTGTGTCTCAGTGTCTCCGTGTCTCCGTGTCTCCATGTCTCATTGTCTCAGTGCCTCAGTGTCTCCGTGTCTCCGTGTCTCAGTGTCTCCGTGTCTCAATGTCTCTGTGTCTCTGTATATCTGTGTCTCCGTGTCTCAGTGTCTCAGAGTCTCCTTGTCTCCGTTTCTCAGTGTCTCCGTGTCTCAGTCTCTCAGTGTCTCTGTGTCTCTGTGTCTCCGTGTCTCAGTGTCTCAGTGTCTCCGTGTCTCCGTGTCTCTGTGTCTCAGTGTCTCAGTGTCTCATTGTCTCAGTGTCTCAGTGTCTCTGTGTCTCAGTGTCTCAGTGTCTCTGTGTCTCAGAGTCTCAGTGTCTCTGTGTCTGAGTGTCTCAGTGTCTCAGTGTCTCTGTGTCTCAGTGTCTCAGTGTCTCATTGAGTCAGAGTCTCAGTGTCTCTTTGCCTCTGTGTCTCTGTGTCTCAGTGTCTCCGTGCCTCAGTGTCTCAGTGTCTCTGTGTCTCCGTGTCTCCGTGTCACAGTATCTCAGTGTCTCAGTGTCTCAGTTTCTCCGTGTCTCCGTGTCTCAGTGTCTCAGTGTCTCTGTGTCTCAGTGTCTCAGTGTCTCCGTGTCTCAGTGTCTCAGTGTCGCTGTGTCTCAGTGTCTCAGTGTCGCCGTGTCTCAGTGTCTCAGCGTCTCCGTGTCTCCGTGTCTCAGTGTCTCAGTGTCTCCGTGTCTCAGTGTCTCAGGGTCTCAGAGTCTCCGTGTCTCAGAGTCTCCGTGTCTCTGTGTCTCAGTGTCTACGTGTCTCCATGTCTCCATGTCTCAGTGTCTCAGTGTCTCAGAGCCTCAGTGTCTCCGTGCCTCCGTGTCTCAGTGTCACAGTGTCTCTGTGTCTCTGTGTCTCCGTGTCTCAGTGTCTCAGAGTCTCAGGGTCTCAGTGTCTCTGTGTCTCTGTGTCTCCGTGTCTCAGAGTCTCAGGGTCTCAGTGTCTCTGTGTCTCTGTGTCTCAGTGTCTCAGTGTCTCAGAGTCTCAGAGTCTCAGTATCTCAGTGTCTCAGTGTCTCAGTGACTCTGTGTCTCTGTGTCTCAGAGTCTCCGTGTCTCTGTGTCTCAGTGTCTCTGTGTCTCCGTGTCTCATTGTCTCAGAGTCTCAGTGTCTCCGTGTCTCAGTGTCTCTGTGTCTCCGTGTCTCAGTGTCTCTGTGTCTCCGTGTCTCCATGTCTCATTGTCTCAGTGCCTCAGTGTCTCCGTGTCTCCGTGTCTCAGTGTCTCCGTGTCTCAATGTCTCTGTGTCTCAGTATCTCTGTGTCTCCGTGTCTCAGAGTCTCCTTGTCTCCGTTTCTCAGTGTCTCCGTGTCTCAGTCTCTCAGTGTCTCTGTGTCTCTTCGTCTCAGTTTCTCCGTGTCTCAGTGTCTCAGTGTCTCCGTGTCTCCGTGTCTCAGTGTCTCAGAGTCTCAGTGTCTCAGTGTCTCCGTGTCTCCGTGTCTCATTGTCTCAGAGTCTCAGTGTCTCTGTGTCTCAGTGTCTCTGTGTCTCTGTCTCTCCGAGTCTCATTGTCTCAGTGTCTGAGTGTCTCAGTGTCTCTGTGTCTCAGTGTCTCAGTGTCTCATTGACTCAGAGTCTCAGTGTCTCCGTGCCTCAGTGTCTCAGAGTCTCAGTGTCTCAGTGTCGCTGTGTCTCAGTGTCTCAGTGTCGCCATGTCTCAGTGTCTCAGCGTCTCCGTGTCTCCGTGTCTCAGTGTCTCAGAGTCTCAGAGTCTCAGTGTCTCATTGTCTCCGTGTCTCCGTGTCTCAGTGTCTCAGTGTCTCAGAGTCTACGTGACTCAGAGTCTCCATGTCTCCGTGTCTCAGTGTTTCAGTGTCTCAGTGTCTCTGTGTCTCAGTGTCTCTGTGTCTCTGTGTCTCCGTGTCTCAGTGTCTGTGTGTCTCCGTGTCTCATTGTCTCAGAGTCTCAGTGTCTCTGTGTCTCAGTGTCTCTGTGTCTCAGTGTCTCCGTGCCTCAGTGTCTCAGTTTCTCCGTGTCTCCGTGTCACAGTGTCTCAGTGTCTCTGTGTCTCTGTGTCTCAGTGTCTCTGTGTCTCTGTGTCTCAGTGTCTCTGTGTCTCTGTGTCTCAGTGTCTCCGTGTCTCCGTGTCTCAGTGTCTCAGTGTCTCCGTGTCTCCGTTTGTCAGTGTCTCAGTTTCTCAGTGTCTCAGTGTCTCCGTGTCTCAGTGTCTCAGTGTCTCCGTGTCTCAATGTCTCTGTGTCTCTGTATATCTGTGTCTCCGTGTCTCCATGTCTCATTGTCTCAGTGCCTCAGTGTCTCCGTGTCTCCGTGTCTCAGTGTCTCCGTGTCTCAATGTCTCTGTGTCTCTGTATATCTGTGTCTCCGTGTCTCAGTGTCTCAGAGTCTCCTTGTCTCCGTTTCTCAGTGTCTCCGTGTCTCAGTCTCTCAGTGTCTCTGTGTCTCAGTTTCTCCGTGTCTCAGTGTCTCAGTGTCTCCGTGTCTCAGTGTCTCTGTGTCTCAGTGTCTCAGTGTCTCATTGAGTCAGAGTCTCAGTGTCTCCGTGCCTCAGTGTCTCAGTGTCGCTGTGTCTCAGTGTCTCAGCGTCGCCGTGTATCAGTGTCTCAGCGTCTCCGTGTCTCCGTGTCTCAGTGTCTCAGAGTCTCCGTGTCTCAGAGTCTCCGTGTCTCCGTGTCTCAGTGTCTACGTGTCTCCGTGTCTCCATGTCTCAGTGTCTCAGTGTCTCAGAGCCTCAGTGTCTCCGTGCCTCCGTGTCTCAGTGTCACAGTGTCTCTGTGTCTCCGTGTCTCAGTGTCTCACAGTCTCAGGGTCTCAGTGTCTCTGTGTCTCTGTGTCTCCGTGTCTCAGTGTCTCAGAGTCTCAGGGTCTCAGTGTCTCTGTGTCTCTGTGTCTCAGTGTCTCAGTGTCTCAGAGTCTCAGAGTCTCAGTATCTCAGTGTCTCAGTGTCTCAGTGACTCTGTGTCTCTGTGTCTCTGTGTCTCAGAGTCTCCGTGTCTCTGTGTCTCAGTGTCTCTGTGTCTCCGTGTCTCATTGTCTCAGAGTCTCAGTGTCTCCGTGTCTCCGTGTCTCTGTGTCTCCGTGTCTCAGTGTCTCTGTGTCTCCGTGTCTCCATGTCTCATTGTCTCAGTGCCTCAGTGTCTCGGTGTCTCCGTGTCTCAGTGTCTCCGTGTCTCATGTCTCTGTGTCTCAGTATCTCTGTGTCTCCGTGTCTCAGTGTCTCAGAGTGTCCTAGTCTCCGTTTCTCAGTGTCTCCGTGTCTCAGTCTCTCAGTGTCTCTGTGTCTCTGCGTCTCAGTTTCTCCGTGTCTCAGTGTCTCAGTGTCTCCGTGTCTCTGTGTCTCAGTGTCTCAGAGTCTCAGTGTCTCTGTGTCTCTGTGTCTCTGTGTCTCCGAGTCTCAGTGTCTCAGTGTCTGAGTGTCTCAGTGTCTCTGTGTCTCAGTGTCTCAGTGTCTCATTGACTCAGAGTCTCAGTGTCTCCGTGCCTCAGTGTCTCAGGGTCTCAGAGTCTCAGTGTCTCAGTGTCGCTGTGTCTCAGTGTCTCAGTGTCGCCATGTCTCAGTGTCTCAGCGTCTCCGTGTCTCCGTGTCTCAGTGTCTCAGAGTCTCAGTGTCTCAGTGTCTCCGTGTCTCAGTGTCTCAGTGTCTCAGAGTCTCCGTGACTCAGAGTCTCCATGTCTCCGTGTCTCCGTGTCTCAGTGTTTCAGTGTCTCAGTGTCTCTGTGTCTCAGTGTCTCTGTGTCTCTGTGTCTCCGTGTCTCAGTGTCTGTGTGTCTCCGTGTCTCATTGTCTCAGAGTCTCAGTGTCTCTGTGTCTCAGTGTCTCTGTGTCTCAGTGTCTCCGTGCCTCAGTGTCTCAGTTTCTCCGTGTCTCCGTGTCACAGTGTCTCAGTGTCTCTGTGTCTCAGTGTCTCAGTGTCTCTGTGTCTCAGTGTCTCCGTGTCTCAGTGTCTCAGTGTCTCCGTGTCTCCGTTTCTCAGTGTCTCAGTGTCTCAGTATCTCAGTGTCTCCGTGTCTCAGTGTCTCAGTGTCTCCGTGTCTCAGTGTCTCAGTGTCTCCGTGTCTCCGTGTCTCCGTTTCTCAGTGTCTCAGTGTCTCAGTGTCTCCGTGTCTCCGTGTCTCCGTTTCTCAGTGTCTCAGTGTCTCAGTGTCTCTGTGTCTCCGTTTCTCCGTGTCTCCGTGTCTCATTGTCTCTGTGTCTCTGTGTCTCAGTGTCTCCGTGTCTCAGTGTCTCAGTGTCTCAGTGTCTCCGTGTCTCAGTGTCACTGTGTCTCCATGTCTGCGTGTCTCAGTGTCTCACAGTCTGAGAGTCTCCGTGTCTCAGTGTCTCCGTGTCTCAGTGTCTCAGAGTCTCTGTGTCTCCGTGTCTATGTGTCTCCGTGTCTCAGTGTCTCTTTGTCTCTGTGTCTCCGTGTCTCAGTGTCTCTGTGTCTCAGTGTCTCCGTGTCTCCGTGACTCACTGTCTCTGTGTCTCTGTATCTCCGTGTCTCAGTGTCTCCGTGTCTCCGTGTCTCAGTGTCTCTGTGTCTCCGTGTCTCAGTGACTCCGTGTCTCCGTGTGTCAGTGACTCAGTGTCTCAGAGTCTCAGTGTCTCCGTGTCTCCGTGTCTCAGTGTCTCCGTGTCTCAGTGTCTCCGTATCTCTGTGTATCAGTGTCTCAGTGTCACAGTGTCTCAGTTTCTCCGTGTCTCCGTGTCTCTGTGTCCCCGTGTCTCAGTGTATCCGTGGCTCCGTGACCCGTGTCTCCGTGTCTCAGAGTCTCAGTGTCTCTGTGTCTCAGAGTCTCATTGTCTCAGTCTCTCCGTGTCTCCGTGTCTCAGTGTCTGCGTGTCTCCGTGTCTCAGTGTATCAGAGTCTCAGTGTCACTGTGTCTCAGAGTCTCCGTGTCTCCGTGTCCCCGTGTCTCAGTGTCACAGTTTCTCAGTGTCTCCGTGTCTCCGTGTCTCAGTGTCTCAGTGTCTCAGAGACTCCGTGTCTCCGTGTCTCCATGTCTCAGTGTCTCAGTGTCTCAGAGCCTCAGTGTCTCCGTGTCTCAGTGTCTCTGTGTCTCTGTGTCTCCGTGTCTCAGTGTCTCAGAGTCTCAGGGTCTCAGTGTCTCTGTGTCTCTGTGTCTCAGTGTCTCAGATTCTCAGAGTCTCAGTGTCTCAGTGTCTCAGTGACTCTGTGTCTCTGTGTCTCTGTGTCTCAGTGTCTCAGAGTCTCAGTGTCTCTGTGTCTCAGTGTCTCTGTGTCTCCGTGTCTCATTGTCTCAGAGTCTCAGTGTCTCCGTGTCTCAGTGTCTCTGTGTCTCCATGTCTCTGTGTCTCAGTGTCTCCGTGTCTCCGTGTCTCCATGTCTCATTGTCTCAGTGCCTCAGTGTCTCCGTGTCTCCGTGTCTCAGTGTCTCCGTGTCTCAATGTCTCTGTGTCTCTGTATATCTGTGTCTCCGTGTCTCAGTGTCTCAGAGTCTCCTTGTCTCCGTTTCTCAGTGTCTCCGTGTCTCAGTCTCTCAGTGTCTCTGTGTCTCTGTGTCTCCGTGTCTCAGTGTCTCAGTGTCTCCGTGTCTCCGTGTCTCTGTGTCTCAGTGTCTCTGTGTCTTTGTGTCTCCGTTTCTCAGTGTCTCAGTGTCTCCGTGTCTCCGTGTCTCAGAGTCTCAGTGTCTCAGTGTCTCAGTGTCTCCGTGTCTCCGTGTCTCAGTGTCTCCGTGTCTCCGTTTCTCAGTGTCTCAGTGTCTCAGTGTCTCCGTGTCTCAGTGTCTCAGTGTCTCAGTGTCTCCATGTCTCAGTGTCTCAGTTTCTCCGTGTCTCCGTGTCACAGTGTGTCAGTGTCTCTGTGTCTCAGTATCTCAGTGTCTCTGTGTCTCAGTGTCTCCGTGTCTCAGTGTCTCAGTGTCTCAGTGTCTCCGTGTCTCCGTTTCTCAGTGTCTCAGTGTCTCCGTGTCTCAGTGTCTCCGTGTCTCAGTGTCTCAGTGTCTCCGTGTCTCCGTTACTCAGTGTCTCAGTTTCTCAGTGTCTCTGTGTCTCCGTTTCTCAGTGTCTCAGTGTCTCCGTGTCTCCGTGTCTCAGTGTCTCTGTGTCTCAGTGTCTCCGTGTCTCCGTGTCTCAGTGTCTCAGTGTCTCCGTTTCTCAGTGTCTCAGTGTCTCAGTGTCTCAGTGTCTCCATGTCTCCGTGTCTCCGTGTCTCCGTTTCTCAGTGTCTCAGTGTCTCAGTGTCTCCGTGTCTCCGTTTCTCAGTGTCTCAGTGTCTCCGTTTCTCAGTGTCTCAGTGTCTCCGTGTCTCAGTGTCTCAGTGTCTCATTGTCTCCGTGTCTCCGTGTCTCCGTGTCTCCGTTTCTCAGTGTCTCAGTGTCTCCGTGTCTCAGTGTCTCAGTGTCTCCGTGTCTCAGTGTCTCAGTGTCTCCGTGTCTCCGTGTCTCCGTTTCTCAGTGTCTCAGTGTCTCTGTGTCTCCGTTTCTCAGTGTCTCAGTGTCTCCGTATCTCCGTGTCTCAGTGCCTCAGTGTCTCTGTGTCTCAGTGTCTCAGTGTCTCCGTGTCTCCGTTTCTCAGTGTCTCAGTGTCTCAGTGTCTCCGTGTCTCAGTGTCTCAGTGTCTCCGTGTCTCAGTGTCTCCGTGTCTCCGTTTCTCAGTGTCTCAGTGTCTCAGTGTCTCAGTGTCTCCGTTTCTCAGTGTCTCAGTGTCTCAGTGTCTCCGTGTCTCCGTTTCTCAGTGTCTCAGTGTCTCCGTGTCTCAGTGCCTCCGTGTCTCCGTTTCTCAGTGTCTCAGTGTCTCCGTGTCTCAGTGTCTCTGTGTCTCCGTGTCTCTGTTTCTCAGTGTCTCAGTGTCTCATTGTCTCAGAGTCTCATTGTCTCAGAGTCTCAGTGACTCAGTGTCTCTGTGTCTCTGTGTCTCAGTGTCTCTGGGTCTCCGTGTCTCCGTGTCTCCGTTTCTCAGTGTCTCCGTGTCTCCGTGTCTCCGTTTCTCAGTGTCTCAGTGTCTCAGTGTCTCCGTGTCTCAGTGTCTCAGTGTCTCAGTGTCTCCGTGTCTCAGTGTCTCACTGTCTCCGTGTCTCAGTGTCTCAGTGTCTCATTGTCTCAGAGTCTCAGTGACTCAGTGTCTCTGTGTCTCTGTGTCTCAGTGTCTCCGTGTCTCCGTGTCTCCGTTTCTCAGTGTCTCAGTGTCTCCGTGTCTCCGTTTCTCAGTGTCTCAGTGTCTCAGTGTCTCAGAGTCTCCGTGTCTCAGTGTCTCAGTGTCTCCGTGTCTCAGTGTCTCCGTGTCTCCGTTTCTCAGTGTCTCAGTGTCTCTGTGTCTCAGTGTCTCTGTGTCTCCGTGTCTCCGTTTCTCAGTGTCTCAGTGTCTCCGTGTCTCAGTGTGTCAGTGTCTCCGTGTCTCCGTTTCTCAGTGTCTCAGTGTCTCCGTGTCTCCGTTTCTCAGTGTCTCAGTGTCTCCGTGTCTCAGTGTCTCAGTGTCTCCGTGTCTCCGTTTCTCAGTGTCTCAGAGTCTCCGTGTCTCAGTGTCTCAGTGTCTCCGTGTCTCAGTGTCGCCGTGTCTCCGTTTCTCAGTGTCTCAGTGTCTCCGTGTCTCAGTGTCTCTGTGTCTCCGTGTCTCCGTTTCTCAGTGTCTCAGTGTCTCCGTGTCTCCGTGTCTCAGTGTCTCAGTGTCTCAGTGTCTCCGTGTCTCAGTGTCTCAGTGTCTCCGTGTCTCCGTTTCTCAGTGTCTCAGAGTCTCCGTGTCTCAGTGTCTCAGTGTCTCTGTGTCTCCGTGTCTCCGTGTCTCAGTGTCTCAGTGTCTCCGTTTCTCAGTGTCTCAGTGTCTCAGTGTCTCCGTGTCTCAGTGTCTCAGTGTCTCCGTGTCTCCGTGTCTCCGTTTCTCAGTGTCTCAGTGCCTCAGTGTCTCCGTGTCTCCGTTTCTCAGTGTCTCCGTGTCTCCGTTTCTCAGTGTCTCAGTGTCTCAGTGTCTCAGTGCCTCCGTTTCTCAGTGTCTCAGTGTCTCATTGTCTCCGTGTCTCCGTGTCTCCGTGTCTCAGTGTCTCAGTGTCTCCGTGTCTGCGTTTCTCAGTGTCTCAGTGTCTCAGTGTCTCAGTTTCTCAGTGTCTCAGTGTCTCAGTGTCTCAGTGTCTCAGTGTCTCTGTGTCTCCGTTTCTCAGTGTCTCAGTGTCTCCGTGTCTCCGTGTCTCAGTGTCTCAGTGTCTCCGTGTCTCCGTGTCTCAGTGTCTCAGTATCTCAGTGTCTCCGTTTCTCAGTGTCTCAGTGTCTCCGTGTCTCAGTGTCTCAGTGTCACCGTGTCTCCGTTTCTCAGTGTCTCAGTGTCTCAGTGTCTCCGTGTCTCCGTTTCTCAGTGTCTCAGTGTCTCAGTGTCTCCGTGTCTCCGTTTCTCAGTGTCTCAGTGTCTCAGTGTCTCCGTGTCTCAGTGTCTCAGTGCCTCCGTGTCTCCGTTTCTCAGTGTCTCAGTGTCTCAGTGTCTCCGTGTCTCAGTGTCTCAGTGTCTCTGTGTCTCTGTTTCTCAGTGTCTCAGTGTCTCATTGTTTCAGAGTCTCATTGTCTCAGAGTCTCAGTGACTCAGTGTCTCTGTGTCTCTGTGTCTCAGTGTCTCTGTGTCTCCGTGTCTCCGTTTCTCAGTGTCTCAGTGTCTCCGTGTCTCAGTGTCTCCGTGTCTCCGTGTCTCCGTTTCTCAGTGTCTCAGTGTCTCAGTGTCTCCGTGTCTCCGTGTCTCAGTGTCTCACTGTCTCCGTGTCTCAGTGTCTCATTGTCTCAGAGTCTCAGTGACTCAGTGTCTCTGTGTCTCAGTGTCTCAGTGTCTCCGTGTCTCCGTGTCTCCGTTTCTCAGTGTCTCAGTGTCTCCGTGTCTCCGTTTCTCAGTGTCTCAGTGTCTCAGAGTCTCCGTGTCTCAGTGTCTCCGTGTCTCAGAGTCTCAGTGTCTCCGTGTCTCCGTTTCTCAGTGTCTCAGTGTCTCCGTGTCTCAGTGTCTCAGTGTCTCAGTGTCTCAGTGTCTCCGTGTCTCCGTTTCTCAGTGTCTCAGTGTCTCCGTGTCTCCGTGTCTCCGTTTCTCAGTGTCTCAGTGTCTCAGTGTCTCCGTGTCTCCGTGTCTCCGTTTCTCAGTGTCTCAGTGTCTCAGTGTCTCCGTGTCTCAGTGTCTCAGTGTCTCCGTGACTCCGTTTCTCAGTGTCTCAGTGTCTCAGTGTCTCAGTGTCTCCGTGTCTCAGTGTCTCAGTGTCTCTGTGTCTCCGTTTCTCAGTGTCTCAGTGTCTCCGTGTCTCCGTGTCTCAGTGTCTCAGTGTCTCAGTGTCTCCGTGTCTCAGTGTCTCAGTGTCTCCGTGTCTCCGTTTCTCAGTGTCTCAGTGTCTCAGTGTCTCAGTGTCTCCGTGTCTCAGTGTCTCAGTGTCTCCGTGTCTCAGTGTCTCAGTGTCTCCGTGTCTCCGTTTCTCAGTGTCTCAGTGTCTCTGTGTCTCAGTGTCTCTGTGTCTCCGTTTCTCAGTGTCTCAGTGTCTCAGTGTCTCCGTATCTCCGTGTCTCAGTGTCTCTGTGTCTCTGTGTCTCAGTGTCTCCGTGTCTCAGTGTCTCAGTGTCTCCGTGTCTCCGTTTCTCAGTGTCTCAGTGTCTCAGTGTCTCCGTGTCTCAGTGTCTCCGTGTCTCCGTTTCTCAGTGTCTCAGTGTCTCAGTGTCTCCGTGTCTCCATTTCTCAGTGTCTCAGTGTCTCAGTGTCTCCGTGTCTCAGTGTCTCAGTGCCTCCGTGTCTCCGTGTCTCCGTTTCTCAGTGTCTCAGTGTCTCATTGTCTCCGTGTCTCCGTGTCTCAGTGTCTCAGTGTCTCCGTGTCTCAGTGTCTCAGTGTCTCCGTGTCTCCGTTTCTCAGTGTCTCAGTGTCTCAGTGTCTCAGTTTCTCAGTGTCTCCGTGTCTCAGTGTCTCAGTGTCTCCGTGTCTCCGTTTCTCAGTGTCTCAGTGTCTCAGTGTCTCCGTTTCTCAGTGTCTCAGTGTCTCCGTGTCTCAGTGTCTCCGTGTCTCCGTGTCTCAGTGTCTCCGTTTCTAAGTGTCTCAGTATCTCAGTGTCTCAGTGTCTCCGTGTCTCAGTGTCTCAGTGTCTCCGAGTCTCAGTGTCTCCGTGTCTCCGTGTCTCCGTTTCTCAGTGTCTCAGTGTCTCAGTGTCTCAGTGTCTCCGTGTCTCAGTGTCTCAGTGTCTCAGTGTCTCCGTGTCTCAGTGTCTCCGTGTCTCCGTGTCTCCGTTTCTCAGTGTCTCAGTGTCTCCGTGTCTCCGTTTCTCAGTGTCTCAGTGTCTCAGTGTCTCCGTGTCTCCGTTTCTCAGTGTCTCAGTGTCTCAGTGTATCCGTGTCTCAGTGTCTCAGTGCCTCCGTGTCTCCGTGTCTCCGTTTCTCAGTGTCTCAGTGTCTCCGTGTCTCCGTGTCTCAGTGTCTCAGTGTCTCTGCGTCACCGTGTCTCTGTTTCTCAGTGTCTCATTGTTTCAGAGTCTCATTGTCTCAGAGTCTCAGTGACTCAGTGTCTCTGTGTCTCAGTGTCTCTGTGTATCTGTGTCTCCGTGTCTCCGTTTCTCAGTGTCTCAGTGTCTCCGCGTCTCAGTGTCTCCGTGTCTCCGTGTCTCCGTTTCTCAGTGTCTCAGTGTCTCAGTGTCTCCGTGTCTCAGTGTCTCCGTGTCTCCGTGTCTCAGTGTCTCACTGTCTCCGTGTCTCAGTGTCTCAGTGTCTCATTGTCTCAGAGTCTCAGTGTCTCAGTGTCTCAGTGTCTCAGTGTCTCCGTGTCTCCGTGTCTCAGTGTCTCAGTGTCTCCGTGTCTCCGTGTCTCAGTGTCTCACTGTCTCCGTGTCTCAGTGTCTCAGTGTCTCATTGTCTCAGAGTCTCAGTGTCTCAGTGTCTCAGTGTCTCCGTGTCTCCGTTTCTCAGTGTCTCAGTGTCTCCGTGTCTCCGTTTCTCAGTGTCTAAGTGTCTCCGTTTCTCAGTGTCTCAGTGTCTCCGTGTCTCCGTTTCTCAGTGTCTAAGTGTCTCGTTGTCTCAGTGTCTCTGTGTCTCAGTGTCTCCGTGTCTCCGTTTCTCAGTGTCTCAGTGTCTCCGTGTCTCCGTTTCTCAGTGTCTCAGTGTCTCAGTGTCTCCGTGTCTCCGTTTCTCAGTGTCTCAGTGTCTCAGTGTCTCCGTGTCTCAGTGTCTCAGTGTCTCTGTGTCTCCGTGTCTCCGTGTCTCCGTTTCTCAGTGTCTCAGTGTCTCAGTGTCTCCGTGTCTCAGTGTCTCAGTGTCTCCGTGTTTCCGTCTCTCACTGTCTCCGTGTCTCAGTGTCTCAGTGTCTCTGTGTCTCCGTGTCTCCGTTTCTCAGTGTCTCAGTGTCTCATTGTCTCAGAGTCTCAGTGACTCAGTGTCTCTGTGTCTCTGTGTCTCAGTGTCTCCGTGTCTCCGTTTCTCAGTGTCTCCGTGTCTCCTTTTCTCAGTGTCTCAGCGTCTCAGTGTCTCAGTGTCTCCGTGTCTCAGTGTCTGAGTGTCTCAGTGTCTCAGTGTCTCCGTGTCTCAGTGTCTCCGTGTCTCCGTTTCTCAGTGTCTCAGTGTCTCAGTGTCTCCGTGTCTCTGTGTCTCCGTTTCTCAGTGTCTCAGTGTCTCAGTGTGTCAGTGTCTCAGTGTCTCAGTGTCTCCGTGTCTCCGTTTCTCAATGTCTCAGTGTCTCCGTGTCTCCGTTTCTTAGTGTCTCAGTGTCTCCGTGTCTCAGTGTCTCAGTGTCTCCGTTTCTCAGTGTCTCCGTGTCTCCGTTTCTCAGTGTCTCAGTGTCTCAGTGTCTCCGTTTCTCAGTGTCTCAGTGTCTCAGTGTCTCCGTGTCTCAGTGTCTCCGTGTCTCCGTGTCTCCGTTTCTCAGTGTCTCAGTGTCTCAGTGTCTCAGTGTCTCTGTGTCTCCGTGTCTCCGTTTCTCAGTGTCTCAGTGTCTCAGTGTCTCCGTGTCTCCGTTTCTCAGTGTCTCAGTGTCTCAGTGTCTCCGTGTCTCCGTGCCTCAGTGTCTCCGTGTCTCCGTTACTCAGTGTCTCAGTGTCTCAGTGTCTCCGTGTCTCCGTGTCTCAGTGTCTCAGTGTCTCCGTGTCTCCGTTTCTCAGTGTCTCAGTGTCTCAGTGTCTCCGTGTCTCCGTGTCTCAGTGTCTCAGTGTCTCTGTGTCTCCGTTTCTCAGTGTCTCAGTGTCTCAGTGTCTCCGTTTCTCCGTGTCTCAGTGTCTCAGTGTCTCTGTGTCTCAGTGTCTCCGTGTCTCAGTGTCTCCGTGTCTCCGTTTCTCAGTGTCTCCGTGTCTCAGTGTCTCAGTGTCTCCGTGTCTCCGTTTCTCAGTGTCTCAGTGTCTCCGTTTCTCAGTGTCTCAGTGTCTCCGTGTCTCCGTTTCTCAGTGTCTCAGTGTCTCAGTGTATCCGTGTCTCAGTGTCTCAGTCTCTCCGTGTCTCCGTTTCTCAGTGTCTCAGTGTCTCCGTGTCTCAGTGTCTCAGTGTCTCCGTGTCTCAGTGTCTCCGTGTCTCCGTTTCTCAGTGTCTCAGTGTCTCAGTGTCTCCGTGTTTCCGTTTCTCAGTGTCTCAGTGTCTCCGTGTCTCCGTTTCTCAGTGTCTCAGTGTCTCAGTGTCTCAGTGTCTCCGTGTCTCAGTGTCTCAGTGTCTCCGTGTCTCCGTTTCTCAGTGTCTCAGTGTCTCAGTGTCTCCGTGTCTCCGTATCTCAGTGTCTCAGTGTCTCCGTGTCTCCGTTTCTCAGTGTCTCAGTGTCTCAGTGTCTCCGTGTCTCAGTATCTCAGTGTCTCAGTGTCTCCGTGTCTCTGTGTCTCTGTGTCTCAGTGTCTCAGTGTCTCCGTTTCTCAGTGTCTCAGTGTCTCCGTGTCTCCGTTTCTCAGTGTCTCAGTGTCTCAGTGTCTCCGTGTCTCAGTGACTCCGTGTCGCCGTTTCTCAGTGTCTCAGTGTCTCCGTGTCTCAGTGTCTCAGTGTCTCCGTGTCTCCGTGTCTCCATTTCTCAGTGTCTCAGTGTCTCCGTGTCTCAGTGTCTCAGTGTCTCCGTGTCTCCGTTTCTCAGTGTCTCAGTGTCTCAGTGTCTCCGTGTCTCAGTGTCTCCGTGTCTCAGTGTCTCCGTGTCTCCGTGTCTCAGTGTCTCACTGTCTCCGTGTCTCAGTGTCTCAGTGTCTCCGTGTCTCCGTTTCTCAGAGTCTCAGTGTCTCATTGTCTCAGAGTCTCAGTGACTCAGTGTTTCAGTGTCTCAGTGTCTCAGTGTCTCCGTGTCTCCGTTTCTCAGTGTCTCAGTGTCTCCGTGTCTCCGTGTCTCCGTTTCTCAGTGTCTCAGTGTCTCAGTGTCTCCGTTTCTCAGTGTCTCAGTGTCTCCGTGTCTCAGTGTCTCCGTGTCTCCGTTTCTCCGTGTCTCAGTGTCTCCGTGTCTCCGTGTCTCCGTGTCTCCGTTTCTCAGTGTCTCAGTGTCTCAGTGTCTCCGTGTCTCAGTGTCTCTGTGTCTCTGTGTCTCCGTGTATCAGTGTCTCCGTGTCTCAGTGTCTCCGTGTCTCCGTGTCTCAGTGTCTCTGTGTCTCCGTGTCTCAGTGTCTCCGTGTCTCAGTGTCTCAGTGTCTCAGTGTCTCCGTGTCTCCGTTTCTCAGTGTCTCAGTTTCTCAGTGTCTCAGTGTCTCCGTGTCTCAGTGTCTCAGTGTCTCCGTGTCTCAGTGTCTCCGTGTCTCCGTGTCTCCGTTTCTCAGTGTCTCAGTGTCTCAGTGTCTCTGTGTCTCCGTTTCTCAGTGTCTCAGTGTCTCAGTGTCTCCGTGTCTCAGTGTCTCAGTGTCTCTGTGTCTCAGTGTCTCCGTGTCTCCGTGTCTCTGTGTCTCAGTGTCTCTGTGTCTCCGTGTCTCCATGTCTCATTGTCTCAGTGCCTCAGTGTCTCCGTGTCTCCGTGTCTCAGTGTCTCCGTGTCTCAATGTCTCTGTGTCTCTGTATATCTGTGTCTCCGTGTCTCAGTGTCTCAGAGTCTCCTTGTCTCCGTTTCTCAGTGTCTCCGTGTCTCAGTCTCTCAGTGTCTCTGTGTCTCAGTTTCTCCGTGTCTCAGTGTCTCAGTGTCTCCGTGTCTCAGTGTCTCAGTGTCTCTGTGTCTCAGTGTCTCAGTGTCTCATTGAGTCAGAGTCTCAGTGTCTCCGTGCCTCAGTGTCTCAGTGTCTCAGTGTCGCTGTGTCTCAGTGTCGCCGTGTATCAGTGTCTCAGCGTCTCCGTGTCTCAGTGTCTCAGAGTCTCCGTGTCTCAGAGTCTCCGTGTCTCCGTGTCTCAGTGTCTACGTGTCTCCGTGTCTCCATGTCTCAGTGTCTCAGTGTCTCAGAGCCTCAGTGTCTCCGTGCCTCCGTGTCTCAGTGTCACAGTGTCTCTGTGTCTCTGTGTCTCCGTGTCTCAGTGTCTCACAGTCTCAGGGTCTCAGTGTCTCTGTGTCTCTGTGTCTCCGTGTCTCAGTGTCTCAGAGTCTCAGGGTCTCAGTGTCTCTGTGTCTCTGTGTCTCAGTGTCTCAGAGTCTCAGAGTCTCAGTATCTCAGTGTCTCAGTGTCTCAGTGACTCTGTGTCTCTGTGTCTCTGTGTCTCAGAGTCTCCGTGTCTCTGTGTCTCAGTGTCTCCGTGTCTCATTGTCTCAGAGTCTCAGTGTCTCCGTGTCTCCGTGTCTCTGTGTCTCCGTGTCTCAGTGTCTCTGTGTCTCCGTGTCTCCATGTCTCATTGTCTCAGTGCCTCAGTGTCTCGGTGTCTCCGTGTCTCAGTGTCTCCGTGTCTCATGTCTCTGTGTCTCAGTATCTCTGTGTCTCCGTGTCTCAGTGTCTCAGAGTCTCCTAGTCTCCGTTTCTCAGTGTCTCCGTGTCTCAGTCTCTCAGTGTCTCTGTGTCTCTGCGTCTCAGTTTCTCCGTGTCTCAGTGTCTCAGTGTCTCCGTGTCTCTGTGTCTCAGTGTCTCAGAGTCTCAGTGTCTCTGTGTCTCAGTGTCTCTGTGTCTCTGTGTCTCCGAGTCTCAGTGTCTCAGTGTCTGAGTGTCTCAGTGTCTCAGTGTCTCAGTGTCTCATTGACTCAGAGTCTCAGTGTCTCCGTGCCTCAGTGTCTCAGGGTCTCAGAGTCTCAGTGTCTCAGTGTCGCTGTGTCTCAGTGTCTCAGTGTCGCCATGTCTCAGTGTCTCAGCGTCTCCGTGTCTCCGTGTCTCAGTGTCTCAGAGTCTCAGTGTCTCAGTGTCTCCGTGTCTCCGTGTCTCAGTGTCTCAGTGTCTCAGAGTCTCCGTGACTCAGAGTCTCCATGTCTCCGTGTCTCCGTGTCTCAGTGTTTCAGTGTCTCAGTGTCTCTGTGTCTCAGTGTCTCTGTGTCTCTGTGTCTCCGTGTCTCAGTGTCTGTGTGTCTCCGTGTCTCATTGTCTCAGAGTCTCAGTGTCTCTGTGTCTCAGTGTCTCTGTGTCTCAGTGTCTCCGTGCCACAGTGTCTCAGTTTCTCCGTGTCTCCGTGTCTCAGTGTCTCAGTGTCTCAGTGTCTCCGTGTCTCCGTTTCTCAGTGTCTCAGTGTCTCAGTATCTCAGTGTCTCCGTGTCTCAGTGTCTCAGTGTCTCCGTGTCTCAGTGTCTCAGTGTCTCCGTGTCTCCGTTTCTAAGTGTCTCAGTGTCTCTGTGTCTCTGTGTCTCCGTTTCTCAGTGTCTCAGTGTCTCCGTGTCTCCGTGTCTCAGTGTCTCAGTGTCTCCGTGTCTCCGTGTCTCAGTGTCTCCGTGTCTCCGTTTCTCAGTGTCTCAGTGTCTCAGTGTGTCAGTGTTTCAGTGTCTCAGTGTCTCCGTGTCTCCGTTTCTCAATGTCTCAGTGTCTCCGTGTCTCCGTTTCTTAGTGTCTCAGTGTCTCCGTGTCTCAGTGTCTCAGTGTCTCCGTTTCTCAGTGTCTCCGTGTCTCAGTGTCTCCGTGTCTCCGTTTCTCAGTGTCTCAGTGTCTCCGTTTCTCAGTGTCTCAGTGTCTCCGTGTCTCCGTGTCTCCGTGTCTCCGTTTCTCAGTGTCTCAGTGTCTCAGTGTCTCCGTGTCTCAGTGTCTCAGTGTCTCTGTGTCTCCGTGTCTCCGTTTCTCAGTGTCTCAGTGTCTCAGTGTCTCCGTGTCTCCGTTTCTCAGTGTCTCAGTGTCTCAGTGTCTCCGTGTCTCAGTGTCTCAGTGTCTCCGTGTCTCCGTTACTCAGTGTCTCAGTGTCTCAGTGTCTCAGTGTCTCCGTGTCTCAGTGTCTCCGTGTCTCAGTGTCTCCGTGTCTCCGTGTCTCCGTTTCTCAGTGTCTCAGTGTCTCCGTGTCTCCGTGTCTCAGTGTCTCAGTGTCTCTGTGTCTCCGTTTCTCAGTGTCTCAGTGTCTCAGTATCTCCGTGTCTCCGTGTCTCAGTGTCTCAGTGTCTCTGTGTCTCAGTGTCTCCGTGTCTCAGTGTCTCAGTGTCTCCGTGTCTCCGTTTCTCAGTGTCTCCGTGTCTCAGTGTCTCAGTGTCTCCGTGTCTCCGTTTCTCAGTGTCTCAGTGTCTCCGTTTCTCAGTGTCTCCGTGTCTCAGTGTCTCCGTGTCTCCGTTTCTCAGTGTCTCAGTGTCTCAGTGTCTCCGTTTCTCAGTGTCTCAGTGTCTCAGTGTCTCCGTGTCTCAGTGTCTCCGTGTCTCCGTGTCTCCGTTTCTCAGTGTCTCAGTGTCTCAGTGTCTCCGTGTCTCAGTGTCTCAGTGTCTCTGTGTCTCCGTGTCTCCGTTTCTCAGTGTCTCAGTGTCTCAGTGTCTCCGTGTCTCCGTTTCTCAGTGTCTCAGTGTCTCAGTGTCTCCGTGTCTCAGTGTCTCAGTGTCTCCGTGTCTCCGTTACTCAGTGTCTCAGTGTCTCAGTGTCTCCGTGTCTCAGTGTCTCCGTGTCTCAGTGTCTCCGTGTCTCCGTGTCTCCGTTTCTCAGTGTCTCAGTGTCTCCGTGTCTCCGTGTCTCAGTGTCTCAGTGTCTCTGTGTCTCCGTTTCTCAGTGTCTCAGTGTCTCAGTGTCTCCGTGTCTCCGTGTCTCAGTGTCTCTGTGTCTCAGTGTCTCCGTGTCTCAGTGTCTCAGTGTCTCCGTGTCTCCGTTTCTCAGTGTCTCCGTGTCTCAGTGTCTCAGTGTCTCGTTGTCTCCGTTTCTCAGTGTCTCAGTGTCTCCGTTTCTCAGTGTCTCAGTGTCTCCGTGTCTCCGTTTCTCAGTGTCTCAGTGTCTCAGTGTTTCCGTGTCTCAGTGTCTCAGTGTCTCCGTGTCTCCGTTTCTCAGTGTCTCAGTGTCTCCGTGTCTCCGTGTCTCAGTGTCTCAGTGTCTCAGTGTCTCCGTGTCTCAGTGTCTCCGTGTCTCCGTTTCTCAGTGTCTCAGTGTCTCAGTGTCTCCGTGCTTCCGTTTCTCAGTGTCTCAGTGTCTCAGTGTCTCCGTGTCTCCGTTTCTCAGTGTCTCAGTGTCTCAGTGTCTCCGTGTCTCAGTGTCTCAGTGTCTCCGTGTCTCCGTTTCTCAGTGTCTCAGTGTCTCAGTGTCTCAGTGTCTCCGTGTCTCAGTGTCTCAGTGTCTCAGTGTCTCCGCGTCTCTGTGTCTCAGTGTCTCAGTGTCTCCGTTTCTCAGTGTCTCAGTGTCTCCGTGTCTCCGTTTCTCAGTGTCTCAGTGTCTCCGTGTCTCAGTGACTCCGTGTCGCCGTTTCTCAGTGTCTCAGTGTCTCCGTGTCTCAGTGTCTCAGTGTCTCTGTGTCTCCGTGTCTCCGTGTCTCCATTTCTCAGTGTCTCAGTGTCTCCGTGTCTCAGTGTCTCAGTGTCTCCGTGTCTCCGTTTCTCATTGTCTCAGTGTCTCAGTGTCTCCGTGTCTCAGTGTCTCCGTGTCTCCGTGTCTCAGTGTCTCACTGTCTCCGTGTCTCAGTGTCTCAGTGTCTCAGTGTCTCCGTGTCTCCGTTTCTCAGAGTCTCAGTGTCTCATTGTCTCAGAGTCTCAGTGACTCAGTGTCTCAGTGTCTCAGTGTCTCAGTGTCTCCGTGTCTCCGTTTCTCAGTGTCTCAGTGTCTCCGTGTCTCCGTGTCTCCGTTTCTCAGTGTCTCAGTGTCTCAGTGTCTCCGTTTCTCAGTGTCTCAGTGTCTCCGTGTCTCAGTGTCTCCGTGTCTCCGTTTCTCCGTGTCTCCGTGTCTCCGTGTCCCCGTTTCTCAGTGTCTCAGTGTCTCAGTGTCTCCGTGTCTCAGTGTCTCTGTGTCTCTGTGTCTCCGTGTCTCAGTGTCTCCGTGTCTCAGTGTCTCCGTGTCTCCGTGTCTCAGTGTCTCTGTGTCTCCGTGTCTCAGTGTCTCCGTGTCTCAGTGTCTCAGTGTCTCAGTGTCTCCGTGTCTCCGTTTCTCAGTGTCTCAGTTTCTCAGTGTCTCAGTGTCTCCGTGTCTCAGTGTCTCAGTGTCTCCGTGTCTCAGTGTCTCCGTGTCTCCGTGTCTCCGTTTCTCAGTGTCTCAGTGTCTCAGTGTCTCTGTGTCTCCGTTTCTCAGTGTCTCAGTGTCTCAGTGTCTCCGTGTCTCAGTGTCTCAGTGTCTCTGTGTCTCAGTGTCTCCGTGTCTCCGTGTCTCTGTGTCTCAGTGTCTCTGTGTCTCCGTGTCTCCATGTCTCATTGTCTCAGTGCCTCAGTGTCTCCGTGTCTCATTGTCTCCGTGTCTCAATGTCTCTGTGTCTCTATATATCTGTGTCTCCGTGTCTCAGTGTCTCAGAGTCTCCTTGTCTCCGTTTCTCAGTGTCTCCGTGTCTCAGTCTCTCAGTGTCTCTGTGTCTCAGTTTCTCCGTGTCTCAGCGTCTCAGTGTCTCCGTGTCTCAGTGTCTCAGTGTCTCTGTGTCTCAGTGTCTCAGTGTCTCATTGAGTCAGAGTCTCAGTGTCTCCGTGCCTCAGTGTCTCAGTGTCTCAGTGTCGCTGTGTCTCAGTGTCGCCGTGTATCAGTGTCTCAGCGTCTCCGTGTCTCAGTGTCTCAGAGTCTCCGTGTCTCAGAGTCTCCGTGTCTCCGTGTCTCAGTGTCTACGTGTCTCCGTGTCTCCATGTCTCAGTGTCTCAGTGTCTCAGAGCCTCAGTGTCTCCGTGCCTCCGTGTCTCAGTGTCACAGTGTCTCTGTGTCTCTGTGTCTCCGTGTCTCAGTGTCTCACAGTCTCAGGGTCTCAGTGTCTCTGTGTCTCTGTGTCTCCGTGTCTCAGTGTCTCAGAGTCTCAGGGTCTCAGTGTCTCTGTGTCTCTGTGTCTCAGTGTCTCAGAGTCTCAGAGTCTCAGTATCTCAGTGTCTCAGTGTCTCAGTGACTCTGTGTCTCTGTGTCTCTGTGTCTCAGAGTCTCCGTGTCTCTGTGTCTCAGTGTCTCCGTGTCTCATTGTCTCAGAGTCTCAGTGTCTCCGTGTCTCCGTGTCTCTGTGTCTCCGTGTCTCAGTGTCTCTGTGTCTCCGTGTCTCCATGTCTCATTGTCTCAGTGCCTCAGTGTCTCGGTGTCTCCGTGTCTCAGTGTCTCCGTGTCTCATGTCTCTGTGTCTCAGTATCTCTGTGTCTCCGTGTCTCAGTGTCTCAGAGTCTCCTAGTCTCCGTTTCTCAGTGTCTCCGTGTCTCAGTCTCTCAGTGTCTCTGTGTCTCTGCGTCTCAGTTTCTCCGTGTCTCAGTGTCTCAGTGTCTCCGTGTCTCTGTGTCTCAGTGTCTCAGAGTCTCAGTGTCTCTGTGTCTCAGTGTCTCTGTGTCTCTGTGTCTCCGAGTCTCAGTGTCTCAGTGTCTGAGTGTCTCAGTGTCTCAGTGTCTCAGTGTCTCATTGACTCAGAGTCTCAGTGTCTCCGTGCCTCAGTGTCTCAGGGTCTCAGAGTCTCAGTGTCTCAGTGTCGCTGTGTCTCAGTGTCTCAGTGTCGCCATGTCTCAGTGTCTCAGCGTCTCCGTGTCTCCGTGTCTCAGTGTCTCAGAGTCTCAGTGTCTCAGTGTCTCCGTGTCTCCGTGTCTCAGTGTCTCAGTGTCTCAGAGTCTCCGTGACTCAGAGTCTCCATGTCTCCGTGTCTCCGTGTCTCAGTGTCTCTGTGTCTCAGTGTCTCTGTGTCTCTGTGTCTCCGTGTCTCAGTGACTGTGTGTCTCCGTGTCTCATTGTCTCAGAGTCTCAGTGTCTCTGTGTCTCCGTTTCTCAGTGTCTCAGTGTCTCAGTATCTCAGTGTCTCCGTGTCTCAGTGTCTCAGTGTCTCCGTGTCTCAGTGTCTCAGTGTCTCCGTGTCTCCGTTTCTCACTGTCTCAGTGTCTCTGTGTCTCCGTTTCTCAGTGTCTCAGTGTCTCCGTGTCTCCGTGTCTCAGTGTCTCCGTGTCTCCGTGTCTCAGTGTCTCCGTGTCTCCGTTTCTCAGTGTCTCAGTGTCTCAGTGTCTCCGTGTCTCAGTGTCTCAGTGTCTCCGTGTCTCAGTGTCTCAGTTTCTCCGTGTCTCCGTGTCACAGTGTGTCAGTGTCTCTGTGTCTCAGTGTCTCTGTGTCTCAGTGTCTCCGTGTCTCAGTGTCTCAGTGTCTCCGTGTCTCCGTTTCTCAGTGTCTCAGTGTCTCAGTGTCTCCGTGTCTCAGTGTCTCCGTGTCTCCGTTACTCAGTGTCTCAGTGTCTCAGTGTCTCTGTGTCTCCGTTTCTCAGTGTCTCAGTGTCTCCGTGTCTCCGTGTCTCAGTGTCTCAGTGTCTCTGTGTCTCCGTGTCTCCGTGTCTCAGTGTCTCAGTGTCTCCGTTTCTCAGTGTCTCAGTGTCTCAGTGTCTCCATGTCTCCGTGTCTCCGTGTCTCCGTTTCTCAGTGTCTCAGTGTCTCAGTGTCTCCGTGTCTCCGTTTCTCAGTGTCTCAGTGTCTCCGTTTCTCAGTGTCTCAGTGTCTCCGTGTCTCAGTGTCTCAGTGTCTCATTGTCTCCGTGTCTCCGTGTCTCAGTGTCTCCGTGTCTCCGTGTCTCCGTTTCTCAGTGTCTCAGTGTCTCCGTGTCTCAGTGTCTCAGTGTCTCCGCGTCTCAGTGTCTCCGTGTCTCCGTGTCTCCGTTTCTCAGTGTCTCAGTGTCTCTGTGTCTCCGTTTCTCAGTGTCTCAGTGTCTCAGTGTCTCCGTATCTCCGTGTCTCAGTGCCTCAGTGTCTCTGTGTCTCAGTGTCTCAGTGTCTCCGTGTCTCCGTTTCTCAGTGTCTCAGTGTCTCCGTGTCTCAGTGTCTCAGTGTCTCCGTGTCTCAGTGTCTCCGTTTCTCAGTGTCTCAGTGTCTCAGTGTCTCCGTTTCTCAGTGTCTCAGTGTCTCAGTGTCTCCGTGTCTCCGTTTCTCAGTGTCTCCGTGTCTCAGTGCCTCCGTGTCTCCGTTTCTCAGTGTCTCAGTGTCTCCGTGTCTCAGTGTCTCTGTGTCTCCGTGTCTCTGTTTCTCAGTGTCTCAGTGTCTCATTGTCTCAGAGTCTCATTGTCTCAGAGTCTCAGTGACTCAGTGTCTCTGTGTCTCTGTGTCTCAGTGTCTCCGTGTCTCCGTTTCTCAGTGTCTCCGTGTCTCCGTGTCTCCGTTTCTCAGTGTCTCAGTGTCTCAGTGTCTCCGTGTCTCAGTGTCTCAGTGTCTCAGTGTCTCCGTGTCTCAGTGTCTCACTGTCTCCGTGTCTCAGTGTCTCAGTGTCTCATTGTCTCAGAGTCTCAGTGACTCAGTGTCTCTGTGTCTCTGTGTCTCAGTGTCTCCGTGTCTCCGTGTCTCCGTTTCTCAGTGTCTCAGTGTCTCCGTGTCTCCGTTTCTCAGTGTCTCAGTGTCTCAGTGTCTCAGAGTCTCCGTGTCTCAGTGTCTCAGTGTCTCCGTGTCTCAGTGTCTCAGTGTCTCCGTGTCTCCGTTCCTCAGTGTCTCAGTGTCTCTGTGTCTCAGTGTCTCTGTGTCTCCGTGTCTCCGTTTCTCAGTGTCTCAGTGTCTCCGTGTCTCAGTGTGTCAGTGTCTCCGTGTCTCCGTTTCTCAGTGTCTCAGTGTCTCCGTGTCTCCGTTTCTCAGTGTCTCAGTGTCTCCGTGTCTCAGTGTCTCCGTTTCTCAGTGTCTCAGTGTCTCAGTGTCTCCGTGTCTCAGTGTCTCAGTGTCTCCGTGTCTCAGTGTCTCCGTGTCTCCGTTTCTCAGTGTCTCAGTGTCTCCGTGTCTCAGTGTCTCTGTGTCTCCGTGTCTCCGTTTCTCAGTGTCTCAGTGTCTCAGTGTCTCCGTCTCTCCGTGTCTCAGTGTCTCAGTGTCTCAGTGTCTCCGTGTCTCAGTGTCTCAGTGTCTCCGTGTCTCCGTTTCTCAGTGTCTCAGTGTCTCAGTGTCTCCGTGTCTCAGTGTCTCCGTGTCTCCGTGTCTCAGTGTCTCAGTGTCTCAGTGTCTCCGTGTCTCCGTTTCTCAGTGTCTCAGTGTCTCAGTGTCTCCGTGTCTCCGTGTCTCCGTTTCTCAGTGTCTCAGTGTCTCAGTGTCTCCGTTTCTCAGTGTCTCAGTGTCTCCGTGTCTCCGTTTCTCAGTGTCTCAGTGTCTCAGTGCCTCCGTTTCTCAGTGTCTCAGTGTCTCACTGTCTCCGTGTCTCCGTGTCTCAGTGTCTCAGTGTCTCAGTGTCTCAGTGTCTCCGTGTCTCCGTTTCTCAGTGTCTCAGTGTCTCAGTGTCTCAGTTTCTCAGTGTCTCAGTGTCTCCGTGTCTCCGTGTCTCCGTTTCTCAGTGTCTCAGAGTCTCAGTGTCTCTGTGTCTCCGTTTCTCAGTGTCTCCGTGTCTCCGTGTCTCCGTGTCTCAGTGTCTCAGTGTCTCAGTGTCTCCGTGTCTCCGTTTCTCAGTGTCTCAGTGTCTCCGTGTCTCAGTGTCTCAGTGTCTCCGTGTCTCCGTTTCTCAGTGTCTCAGTGTCTCCGTGTCTCCGTTTCTCAGTGTCTCAGTGTCTCCGTGTCTCCGGTTCTCAGTGTCTCAGTGTCTCAGTGTCTCCGTGTCTCAGTGTCTCAGGGCCTCCGTGTCTCCGTGTCTCCGTTTCTCAGTGTCTCATTGTCTCAGTGTCTCCGTGTCTCAGTGTCTCAGTGTCTCTGTGTCTCTGTTTCTCAGTGTCTCAGAGTCTCATTGTTTCAGAGTCTCATTGTCTCAGAGTCTCAGTGACTCAGTGTCTCTGTGTCTCAGTGTCTCTGTGTCTCCGTGTCTCCGTTTCTCAGTGTGTCAGTGTCTCCGTGTCTCAGTGTCTCCGTGTCTCCGTGTCTCCGTTTCTCAGTGTCTCAGTGTCTCAGTGTCTCCGTGTCTCCGTGTCTCAGTGTCTCCGTGTCTCAGTGTCTCAGTGTCTCATTGTCTCAGAGTCTCAGTGACTCAGTGTCTCTGTGTCTCAGTGTCTCAGTGTCTCCGTGTCTCCGTGTCTCCGTTTCTCAGTGTCTCAGTGTCTCCGTGTCTCCGTTTCTCAGTGTCTCAGTGTCTCAGAGTCTCCGTGTCGTGTCTCAGTGTCTCAGAGTCTCCGTGTCTCAGTGTCTCAGTGTCTCCGTGTCTCAGTGTCTCCGTGTCTCCGTTTCTCAGTGTCTCCGTGTCTCATGTCTCAGTGTCTCTGTGTCTCAGTGTCTCCGTGTCTCCGTTTCTCAGTGTCTCAGTGTCTCAGTGTCTCCGTGTCTCCGTGTCTCCGTTTATCAGTGTCTCAGTGTCTCAGTGTCTCCGTGTCTCAGTGTCTCCGTTTCTCAGTGTCTCAGTGTCTCCGTGTCTCCGGGTCTCAGTGTCTCAGTGTCTCCGTGTCTCTCAGTGTCTCAGTGTCTCAGTGTCTCCGTGTCTCCGTGTCTCAGTGTCTTCTCAGTGTCTCAGTGTCTCCGTGTCTCCGTGTCTCAGTGTCTCAGTGTCTCAGTGTCTCCGTGTCTCAGTGTCTCAGTGTCTCCGTGTCTCCGTTTCTCAGTGTCTCAGTGTCTCAGTGTCTCCGTGTCTCAGTGTCTCAGTGTCTCTGTGTCTCAGTGTCTCTGTGTCTCCGTTTCTCAGTGTCTCAGTGTCTCAGTGTCTCCGTACTCCGTGTCTCAGTGTCTCTGTGTCTCTGTGTCTCAGTGTCTCCGTGTCTCAGTGTCTCAGTGTCTCCGTGTCTCCGTTTCTCAGTGTCTCAGTGTCTCCGTGTCTCAGTGTCTCCGTGTCTCCGTTTCTCAGTGTCTCAGTGTCTCAGTGTCTCCGTGTCTCCGTTTCTCAGTGTCTCAGTGTCTCAGTGTCTCCGTGTCTCACTGCCTCCGTGTCTCCGTGTCTCCGTTTTGCAGTGTCTCAGTGCCTCATTGTCTCCGTGTCTCCGTGTCTCAGTGTCTCAGTGTCTCCGTGTCTCAGTGTCTCAGTGTCTCCGTGTCTCCGTTTCTCAGTGTCTCAGTGTCTCAGTTTCTCAGAGTCTCCGTGTCTCAGTGTCTCAGTGTCTCCGTGTCTCCGTTTCTCAGTGTCTCAGTGTCTCAGTGTCTCAGTGTCTCCGTTTCTCAGTGTCTCAATGTCTCCGTGTCTCAGTGTCTCCGTGTCTCCGTGTCTCAGTGTCTCAGTGTCTCCGTTTCTCAGTGTCTCAGTATCTCAGTGTCTCAGTGTCTCAGTGTCTCCGTGTCTCAGTGTCTCCGTGTCTCCGTGTCTCCGTTTCTCAGTGTCTCAGTGTCTCAGTGTCCTCAGTGTCTCCGTGTCTCAGTGTCTCAGTGTCTCAGTGTCTCCGTGTGTCAGTGTCTCCGTGTCTCCGTGTCTCCGTTTCTCAGTGTCTCAGTGTCTCCGTGTCTCCGTTTCTCAGTGTCTCAGTGTCTCAGTGTCTCCGTGTCTCCGTTTCTCAGTGTCTCAGTGTCTCAGTGTATCCGTGTCTCAGTGTCTCAGTGCCTCCGTGTCTCCGTTTCTCAGTGTCTCAGTGTCTCAGTGTCTCCGTGTCTCCGTGTCTCAGTGTCTCAGTGTCTCTGCGTCACCGTGTCTCTGTTTCTCAGTGTCTCATTGTTTCAGAGTCTCATTGTCTCAGAGTCTCAGTGACTCAGTGTCTCTGTGTCTCAGTGTCTCCGTGTCTCCGTGTCTCCGTTTCTCAGTGTCTCAGTGTCTCCGCGTCTCAGTGTCTCCGTGTCTCCGTGTCTCCGTTCTCAGTGTCTCAGTGTCTCCGTGTCTCAGTGTCTCCGTGTCTCCGTGTCTCAGTGTCTCACTGTCTCCGTGTCTCAGTGTCTCAGTGTCTCATTGTCTCAGAGTCTCAGTGTCTCTGTGTCTCAGTGTCTCAGTGTCTCCGTTCTCAGTGTCTCAGTGTCTCCGTGTCTCCGTTTCTCAGTGTCTAAGTGTCTCCGTGTCTCAGTGTTTCCGTGTCTCAGTGTCTCCGTGTCTCCGTTTCTCAGTGTCTCCGTGTCTCCGTTTCTCAGTGTCTCAGTGTCTCAGTGTCTCCGTGTCTCCGTTTCTCAGTGTCTAAGTGTCTCCGTGTCTCAGTGTCTCAGTGTCTCCGTGTCTCCGTGTCTCCGTTTCTCAGTGTCTCAGTGTCTCCGTGTCTCAGTGTCTCAGTGTCTCCGTGTCTCCGTTTCTCAGTGTCTCAGTGTCTCAGTGTCTCAGTGTCTCCGTGTCTCAGTGTCTCAGTGTCTCCGTGTCTCAGTGTCTCACTGTCTCCGTGTCTCGGTGTCTCAGTGTCTCTGTGTCTCCGTGTCTCCGTTTCTCAGTGTCTCAGTGTCTCATTGTCTCAGAGTCTCAGTGACTCAGTGTCTCTGTGTCTCTGTGTCTCAGTGTCTCAGTGTCTCCGTGTCTCCGTTTCTCAGTGTCTCCGTGTCTCCATTTCTCAGTGTCTCAGCGTCTCAGTGTCTCAGTGTCTCCGTGTCTCAGTGTCTGAGTGTCTCAGTGTCTCAGTGTCTCAGTGTCTCCGTGTCTCAGTGTCTGAGTGTCTCAGTGTCTCAGTGTCTCAGTGTCTCCGTGTCTCAGTGTCTCCGTGTCTCCGTTTCTCAGTGTCTCAGTGTCTCAGTGTCTCCGTGTCTCTGTGTCTCCGTTTCTCAGTGTCTCAGTGTCTCAGTGTGTCAGTGTCTCAGTGTCTCAGTGTCTCCGTGTCTCCGTTTCTCAGTGTCTCAGTGTCTCCGTGTCTCCGTTTCTTAGTGTCTCAGTGTCTCAGTGTCTCCGTGTCTCAGTGTCTCAGTGTCTCCGTTTCTCAGTGTCTCCGTGTCTCAGTGTCTCCGTGTCTCCGTTTCTCAGTGTCTCAGTGTCTCAGTGTCTCAGTGTCTCCGTTTCTCAGTGTCTCAGTGTCTCCGTGTCTCAGTGTCTCCGTGTCTCCGTGTCTCCGTTTCTCAGTGTCTCAGTGTCTCCGTGTCTCAGTGTCTCAGTGTCTCTGTGTCTCCGTGTCTCCGTTTCTCAATGTCTCAGTGTCTCAGTGTCTCCGTGTCTCCGTTTCTCAGTGTCTCAGTGTCTCAGTGTCTCCGTGTCTCAGTGTCTCAGTGTCTCCGTGTCTCCGTTTCTCAGTGTCTCAGTGTCTCAGTGTCTCAGTGTCTCCGTGTCTCAGTGTCTCCGTGTCTCAGTGTCTCCGTGTCTCCGTGTCTCCGTTTCTCAGTGTCTCAGTGTCTCAGTGTCTCCGTGTCTCAGTGTCTCTGTGTCTCCGTTTCTCAGTGTCTCAGTGTCTCAGTGTCTCCGTGTCTCCGTGTCTCAGTGTCTCAGTGTCTCTGTGTCTCAGTGTCTCCGTGTCTCAGTGTCTCTGTGTCTCCGTTTCTCAGTGTCTCAGTGTCTCAGTGTCTCCGTGTCTCAGTGTCTCTGTGTCTCAGTGTCTCCGTGTCTCCGTGTCTCCGTTTCTCAGTGTCTCAGTGTCTCCGTGTCTCAGTGTCTCCGTGTCTCCGTGTCTCCGTTTCTCAGTGTCTCAGTGTCTCAGTGTCTCCGTGTCTCCGTGTCTCAGTGTCTCCGTGTCTCAGTGTCTCAGTGTCTCATTGTCTCAGAGTCTCAGTGACTCAGTGTCTCTGTGTCTCAGTGTCTCAGTGTCTCCGTGTCTCCGTGTCTCCGTTTCTCAGTGTCTCAGTGTCTCCGTGTCTCCGTTTCTCAGTGTCTCAGTGTCTCAGAGTCTCCGTGTCTCAGTGTCTCAGTGTCTCCGTGTCTCAGTGTCTCCGTGTCTCCGTTTCTCAGTGTCTCCGTGTCTCAGTGTCTCAGTGTCTCTGTGTCTCAGTGTCTCCGTGTCTCCGTTTCTCAGTGTCTCAGTGTCTCAGTGTCTCCGTGTCTCCGTGTCTCCGTTTCTCAGTGTCTCAGTGTCTCAGTGTCTCCGTGTCTCAGTGTCTCAGTGTCTCCGTGTCTCCGTTTCTCAGTGTCTCAGTGTCTCAGTGTCTCCGTGTCTCAGTGTCTCAGTGTCTCTGTGTCTCCGTGTCTCCGTTTCTCAGTGTCTCAGTGTCTCCGTGTCTCCGTGTCTCAGTGTCTCAGTGTCTCCGTGTCTCAGTGTCTCAGTGTCTCCGTGTCTCCGTTTCTCAGTGTCTCAGTGTCTCAGTGTCTCCGTGTCTCAGTGTCTCAGTGTCTCTGTGTCTCAGTGTCTCTGTGTCTCCGTTTCTCAGTGTCTCAGTGTCTCAGTGTCTCCGTATCTCCGTGTCTCAGTGTCTCTGTGTCTCTGTGTCTCAGTGTCTCCGTGTCTCAGTGTCTCAGTGTCTCCGTGTCTCCGTTTCTCAGTGTCTCAGTGTCTCCGTGTCTCAGTGTCTCCGTGTCTCCGTTTCTCAGTGTCTCAGTGTCTCAGTGTCTCCGTGTCTCCGTTTCTCAGTGTCTCAGTGTCTCAGTGTCTCCGTGTCTCACTGCCTCCGTGTCTCCGTGTCTCCGTTTCTCAGTGTCTCAGTGCCTCATTGTCTCCGTGTCTCCGTGTCTCAGTGTCTCAGTGTCTCCGTGTCTCAGTGTCTCAGTGTCTCCGTGTCTCCGTTTCTCAGTGTCTCAGTGTCTCAGTTTCTCAGAGTCTCCGTGTCTCAGTGTCTCAGTGTCTCCGTGTCTCCGTTTCTCAGTGTCTCAGTGTCTCAGTGTCTCAGTGTCTCCGTTTCTCAGTGTCTCAATGTCTCCGTGTCTCAGTGTCTCCGTGTCTCCGTGTCTCAGTGTCTCAGTGTCTCCGTTTCTCAGTGTCTCAGTATCTCAGTGTCTCAGTGTCTCAGTGTCTCCGTGTCTCAGTGTCTCCGTGTCTCCGTGTCTCCGTTTCTCAGTGTCTCAGTGTCTCAGTGTCTCAGTGTCTCCGTGTCTCAGTGTCTCAGTGTCTCAGTGTCTCCGTGTGTCAGTGTCTCCGTGTCTCCGTGTCTCCGTTTCTCAGTGTCTCAGTGTCTCCGTGTCTCCGTTTCTCAGTGTCTCAGTGTCTCAGTGTCTCCGTGTCTCCGTTTCTCAGTGTCTCAGTGTCTCAGTGTATCCGTGTCTCAGTGTCTCAGTGCCTCCGTGTCTCCGTTTCTCAGTGTCTCAGTGTCTCAGTGTCTCCGTGTCTCCGTGTCTCAGTGTCTCAGTGTCTCTGCGTCACCGTGTCTCTGTTTCTCAGTGTCTCATTGTTTCAGAGTCTCATTGTCTCAGAGTCTCAGTGACTCAGTGTCTCTGTGTCTCAGTGTCTCCGTGTCTCCGTGTCTCCGTTTCTCAGTGTCTCAGTGTCTCCGCGTCTCAGTGTCTCCGTGTCTCCGTGTCTCCGTTTCTCAGTGTCTCAGTGTCTCCGTGTCTCAGTGTCTCAGTGTCTCCGTGTCTCCGTGTCTCAGTGTCTCACTGTCTCCGTGTCTCAGTGTCTCAGTGTCTCATTGTCTCAGAGTCTCAGTGTCTCTGTGTCTCAGTGTCTCAGTGTCTCCGTTTCTCAGTGTCTCAGTGTCTCCGTGTCTCCGTTTCTCAGTGTCTAAGTGTCTCCGTGTCTCAGTGTTTCCGTGTCTCAGTGTCTCCGTGTCTCCGTTTCTCAGTGTCTCCGTGTCTCCGTTTCTCAGTGTCTCAGTGTCTCAGTGTCTCCGTGTCTCCGTTTCTCAGTGTCTCAGTGTCTCCGTGTCTCAGTGTCTCCGTGTCTCCGTGTCTCCGTTTCTCAGTGTCTCAGTGTCTCCGTGTCTCAGTGTCTCAGTGTCTCCGTGTCTCCGTTTCTCAGTGTCTCAGTGTCTCAGTGTCTCCGTGCCTCAGTGTCTCAGTGTCTCCGTGTCTCAGTGTCTCACTGTCTCCGTGTCTCGGTGTCTCAGTGTCTCTGTGTCTCCGTGTCTCCGTTTCTCAGTGTCTCAGTGTCTCATTGTCTCAGAGTCTCAGTGACTCAGTGTCTCTGTGTCTCTGTGTCTCAGTGTCTCAGTGTCTCCGTGTCTCCGTTTCTCAGTGTCTCCGTGTCTCCGTTTCTCAGTGTCTCAGCGTCTCAGTGTCTCAGTGTCTCCGTGTCTCAGTGTCTGAGTGTCTCAGTGTCTCAGTGTCTCAGTGTCTCCGTGTCTCAGTGTCTGAGTGTCTCAGTGTCTCAGTGTCTCAGTGTCTCCGTGTCTCAGTGTCTCCGTGTCTCCGTTTCTCAGTGTCTCAGTGTCTCAGTGTCTCCGTGTCTCTGTGTCTCCGTTTCTCAGTGTCTCAGTGTCTCAGTGTGTCAGTGTCTCAGTGTCTCAGTGTCTCCGTGTCTCCGTTTCTCAGTGTCTCAGTGTCTCCGTGTCTCCGTTTCTTAGTGTCTCAGTGTCTCAGTGTCTCCGTGTCTCAGTGTCTCAGTGTCTCCGTTTCTCAGTGTCTCCGTGTCTCAGTGTCTCCGTGTCTCCGTTTCTCAGTGTCTCAGTGTCTCAGTGTCTCAGTGTCTCCGTTTCTCAGTGTCTCAGTGTCTCCGTGTCTCAGTGTCTCCGTGTCTCCGTGTCTCCGTTTCTCAGTGTCTCAGTGTCTCCGTGTCTCAGTGTCTCAGTGTCTCTGTGTCTCCGTGTCTCCGTTTCTCAGTGTCTCAGTGTCTCAGTGTCTCCGTGTCTCCGTTTCTCAGTGTCTCAGTGTCTCAGTGTCTCCGTGTCTCAGTGTCTCAGTGTCTCCGTGTCTCCGTTTCTCAGTGTCTCAGTGTCTCAGTGTCTCAGTGTCTCCGTGTCTCAGTGTCTCCGTGTCTCCGTGTCTCCGTTTCTCAGTGTCTCAGTGTCTCAGTGTCTCCGTGTCTCAGTGTCTCTGTGTCTCCGTTTCTCAGTGTCTCAGTGTCTCAGTGTCTCCGTGTCTCCGTGTCTCAGTGTCTCAGTGTCTCTGTGTCTCAGTGTCTCCGTGTCTCAGTGTCTCTGTGTCTCCGTTTCTCAGTGTCTCAGTGTCTCAGTGTCTCCGTGTCTCAGTGTCTCTGTGTCTCAGTGTCTCCGTGTCTCCGTGTCTCTGTGTCTCAGTGTCTCTGTGTCTCCGTGTCTCCATGTCTCATTGTCTCAGTGCCTCAGTGTCTCCATGTCTCCGTGTCTCAGTGTCTCCGTGTCTCAATGTCTCTGTGTCTCTGTATATCTGTGTCTCCGTGTCTCAGTGTCTCAGAGTCTCCTTGTCTCCGTTTCTCAGTGTCTCCGTGTCTCAGTCTCTCAGTGTCTCAGTGTCTCAGTGTCTCCGTGTCTCAGTGTCTCAGTGTCTCCGTGTCTCAGTGTCTCAGTGTCTCTGTGTCTCAGTGTCTCAGTGTCTCATTGAGTCAGAGTCTCAGTGTCTCCGTGCCTCAGTGTCTCAGTGTCTCAGTGTCGCTGTGTCTCAGTGTCGCCGTGTATCAGTGTCTCAGCGTCTCCGTGTCTCAGTGTCTCAGAGTCTCCGTGTCTCCGTGTCTCAGTGTCTACGTGTCTCCGTGTCTCCATGTCTCAGTGTCTCAGTGTCTCAGAGCCTCAGTGTCTCCGTGCCTCCGTGTCTCAGTGTCACAGTGTCTCTGTGTCTCTGTGTCTCCGTGTCTCAGTGTCTCACAGTCTCAGGGTCACAGTGTCTCTGTGTCTCTGTGTCTCCGTGTCTCAGTGTCTCAGAGTCTCAGGGTCTCAGTGTCTCTGTGTCTCAGTGTCTCAGAGTCTCAGAGTCTCAGTATCTCAGTGTCTCAGTGTCTCAGTGACTCTGTGTCTCTGTGTCTCTGTGTCTCAGAGTCTCCGTGTCTCTGTGTCTCAGTGTCTCCGTGTCTCATTGTCTCAGAGTCTCCGTGTCTCCGTGTCTCTGTGTCTCCGTGTCTCAGTGTCTCTGTGTCTCCGTGTCTCCATGTCTCATTGTTTCAGTGCCTCAGTGTCTCGGTGTCTCCGTGTCTCAGTGTCTCCGTGTCTCATGTCTCTGTGTCTCAGTATCTCTGTGTCTCCGTGTCTCAGTGTCTCAGAGTCTCCTAGTCTCCGTTTCTCAGTGTCTCCGTGTCTCAGTCTCTCAGTGTCTCTGTGTCTCTGCGTCTCAGTTTCTCCGTGTCTCAGTGTCTCAGTGTCTCCGTGTCTCTGTGTCTCAGTGTCTCAGAGTCTCAGTGTCTCTGTGTCTCAGTGTCTCTGTGTCTCTGTGTCTCTGTGTCTCCGAGTCTCAGTGTCTCAGTGTCTGAGTGTCTCAGTGTCTCTGTGTCTCAGTGTCTCAGTGTCTCATTGACTCAGAGTCTCAGTGTCTCCGTGCCTCAATGTCTCAGGGTCTCAGTGTCTCTGAGTCTCTGTGTCTCCGTTTCTCAGTGTCTCAGTGTCTCCGTGTCTCCGTGTCTCAGTGTCTCAGTGTCTCCGTGTCTCCGTGTCTCAGTGTCTCCGTGTCTCCGTTTCTCAGTGTCTCAGTGTCTCAGTGTCTCCGTGTCTCAGTGTCTCAGTGTCTCAGTGTCTCCGTGTCTCAGTGTCTCAGTTTCTCCGTGTCTCCGTGTCACAGTGTGTCAGTGTCTCTGTGTCTCAGTGTCTCTGTGTCTCAGTGTCTCCGTTTCTCAGTGTCTCAGTGTCTCAGTGTCTCCGTATCTCCGTGTCTCAGTGCCTCAGTGTCTCTGTGTCTCAGTGTCTCAGTGTCTCCGTGTCTCCGTTTCTCAGTGTCTCAGTGTCTCCGTGTCTCAGTGTCTCAGTGTCTCCGTGTCTCAGTGTCTCCGTTTCTCAGTGTCTCAGTGTCTCAGTGTCTCCGTTTCTCAGTGTCTCAGTGTCTCAGTGTCTCCGTGTCTCCGTTTCTCAGTGTCTCCGTGTCTCAGTGCCTCCGTGTCTCCGTTTCTCAGTGTCTCAGTGTGTCCGTGTCTCAGTGTCTCTGTGTCTACGTGTCTCTGTTTCTCAGTGTCTCAGTGTCTCATTGTCTCAGAGTCTCATTGTCTCAGAGTCTCAGTGACTCAGTGTCTCTGTGTCTCTGTGTCTCAGTGTCTCCGTGTCTCCGTTTCTCAGTGTCTCCGTGTCTCCGTGTCTCCGTTTCTCAGTGTCTCAGTGTCTCAGTGTCTCCGTGTCTCAGTGTCTCAGTGTCTCAGTGTCTCCGTGTCTCAGTGTCTCACTGTCTCCGTGTCTCAGTGTCTCAGTGTCTCATTGTCTCAGAGTCTCAGTGACTCAGTGTCTCTGTGTCTCTGTGTCTCAGTGTCTCCGTGTCTCCGTGTCTCCGTTTCTCAGTGTCTCAGTGTCTCCGTGTCTCCGTTTCTCAGTGTCTCAGTGTCTCAGTGTCTCAGAGTCTCCGTGTCTCAGTGTCTCAGTGTCTCCGTGTCTCAGTGTCTCAGTGTCTCCGTGTCTCCGTTCCTCAGTGTCTCAGTGTCTCTGTGTCTCAGTGTCTCTGTGTCTCCGTGTCTCCGTTTCTCAGTGTCTCAGTGTCTCCGTGTCTCAGTGTCTCAGTGTCTCCGTGTCTCCGTTTCTCAGTGTCTCAGTGTCTCCGTGTCTCCGTTTCTCAGTGTCTCAGTGTCTCCGTGTCTCAGTGTCTCCGTTTCTCAGTGTCTCAGTGTCTCAGTGTCTCCGTGTCTCAGTGTCTCAGTGTCTCCGTGTCTCAGTGTCTCCGTGTCTCCGTTTCTCAGTGTCTCAGTGTCTCAGTGTCTCAGAGCCTCAGTGTCTCCGTGCCTCCGTGTCTCAGTGTCACAGTGTCTCTGTGTCTCTGTGTCTCCGTGTCTCAGTGTCTCACAGTCTCAGGGTCACAGTGTCTCTGTGTCTCTGTGTCTCCGTGTCTCAGTGTCTCAGAGTCTCAGGGTCTCAGTGTCTCTGTGTCTCAGTGTCTCAGAGTCTCAGAGTCTCAGTATCTCAGTGTCTCAGTGTCTCAGTGACTCTGTGTCTCTGTGTCTCTGTGTCTCAGAGTCTCCGTGTCTCTGTGTCTCAGTGTCTCCGTGTCTCATTGTCTCAGAGTCTCCGTGTCTCCGTGTCTCTGTGTCTCCGTGTCTCAGTGTCTCTGTGTCTCCGTGTCTCCATGTCTCATTGTTTCAGTGCCTCAGTGTCTCGGTGTCTCCGTGTCTCAGTGTCTCCGTGTCTCATGTCTCTGTGTCTCAGTATCTCTGTGTCTCCGTGTCTCAGTGTCTCAGAGTCTCCTAGTCTCCGTTTCTCAGTGTCTCCGTGTCTCAGTCTCTCAGTGTCTCTGTGTCTCTGCGTCTCAGTTTCTCCGTGTCTCAGTGTCTCAGTGTCTCCGTGTCTCTGTGTCTCAGTGTCTCAGAGTCTCAGTGTCTCTGTGTCTCAGTGTCTCTGTGTCTCTGTGTCTCTGTGTCTCCGAGTCTCAGTGTCTCAGTGTCTGAGTGTCTCAGTGTCTCTGTGTCTCAGTGTCTCAGTGTCTCATTGACTCAGAGTCTCAGTGTCTCCGTGCCTCAATGTCTCAGGGTCTCAGTGTCTCTGTGTCTCTGTGTCTCCGTTTCTCAGTGTCTCAGTGTCTCCGTGTCTCCGTGTCTCAGTGTCTCCGTGTCTCCGTGTCTCAGTGTCTCCGTGTCTCCGTTTCTCAGTGTCTCAGTGTCTCAGTGTCTCCGTGTCTCAGTGTCTCAGTGTCTCAGTGTCTCCGTGTCTCAGTGTCTCAGTTTCTCCGTGTCTCCGTGTCACAGTGTGTCAGTGTCTCTGTGTCTCAGTGTCTCTGTGTCTCAGTGTCTCCGTTTCTCAGTGTCTCAGTGTCTCAGTGTCTCCGTATCTCCGTGTCTCAGTGCCTCAGTGTCTCTGTGTCTCAGTGTCTCAGTGTCTCCGTGTCTCCGTTTCTCAGTGTCTCAGTGTCTCCGTGTCTCAGTGTCTCAGTGTCTCCGTGTCTCAGTGTCTCCGTTTCTCAGTGTCTCAGTGTCTCAGTGTCTCCGTTTCTCAGTGTCTCAGTGTCTCCGTGTCTCCGTTTCTCAGTGTCTCCGTGTCTCAGTGCCTCCGTGTCTCCGTTTCTCAGTGTCTCAGTGTGTCCGTGTCTCAGTGTCTCTGTGTCTACGTGTCTCTGTTTCTCAGTGTCTCAGTGTCTCATTGTCTCAGAGTCTCATTGTCTCAGAGTCTCAGTGACTCAGTGTCTCTGTGTCTCTGTGTCTCAGTGTCTCCGTGTCTCCGTTTCTCAGTGTCTCCGTGTCTCCGTGTCTCCGTTTCTCAGTGTCTCAGTGTCTCAGTGTCTCCGTGTCTCAGTGTCTCAGTGTCTCAGTGTCTCCGTGTCTCAGTGTCTCACTGTCTCCGTGTCTCAGTGTCTCAGTGTCTCATTGTCTCAGAGTCTCAGTGACTCAGTGTCTCTGTGTCTCTGTGTCTCAGTGTCTCCGTGTCTCCGTGTCTCCGTTTCTCAGTGTCTCAGTGTCTCCGTGTCTCCGTTTCTCAGTGTCTCAGTGTCTCAGTGTCTCAGAGTCTCCGTGTCTCAGTGTCTCAGTGTCTCCGTGTCTCAGTGTCTCAGTGTCTCCGTGTCTCCGTTCCTCAGTGTCTCAGTGTCTCTGTGTCTCAGTGTCTCTGTGTCTCCGTGTCTCCGTTTCTCAGTGTCTCAGTGTCTCCGTGTCTCAGTGTCTCAGTGTCTCCGTGTCTCCGTTTCTCAGTGTCTCAGTGTCTCCGTGTCTCCGTTTCTCAGTGTCTCAGTGTCTCCGTGTCTCAGTGTCTCCGTTTCTCAGTGTCTCAGTGTCTCAGTGTCTCCGTGTCTCAGTGTCTCAGTGTCTCCGTGTCTCAGTGTCTCCGTGTCTCCGTTTCTCAGTGTCTCAGTGTCTCCGTGTCTCAGTGTCTCTGTGTCTCCGTGTCTCCGTTTCTCAGTGTCTCAGTGTCTCAGTGTCTCCGTGTCTCCGTGTCTCAGTGTCTCAGTGTCTCAGTGTCTCCGTGTCTCAGTGTCTCAGTGTCTCCGTGTCTCCGTTTCTCAGTGTCTCAGTGTCTCAGTGTCTCCGTGTCTCAGTGTCTCCGTGTCTCCGTGTCTCAGTGTCTCAGTGTCTCAGTGTCTCCGTGTCTCCGTTTCTCAGTGTCTCAGTGTCTCAGTGTCTCAGTGTCTCCGTGTCTCCGTGTCTCCGTTTCTCAGTGTCTCAGTGTCTCAGTGTCTCCGTTTCTCAGTGTCTCAGTGTCTCCGTGTCTCCGTTTCTCAGTGTCTCAGTGTCTCAGTGCCTCCGTTTCTCAGTGTCTCAGTGTCTCACTGTCTCCGTGTCTCCGTGTCTCAGTGTCTCAGTGTCTCAGTGTCTCAGTGTCTCCGTGTCTCCGTTTCTCAGTGTCTCAGTGTCTCAGTGTCTCAGTTTCTCAGTGTCTCAGTGTCTCCGTGTCTCCGTGTCTCCGTTTCTCAGTGTCTCAGAGTCTCAGTGTCTCTGTGTCTCCGTTTCTCAGTGTCTCAGTGTCTCCGTGTCTCCGTGTCTCCGTATCTCAGTGTCTCAGTGTCTCAGTGTCTCCGTGTCTCCGTTTCTCAGTGTCTCAGTGTCTCCGTGTCTCAGTGTCTCAGTGTCTCCGTGTCTCCGTTTCTCAGTGTCTCAGTGTCTCAGTGTCTCCGTGTCTCCGTTTCTCAGTGTCTCAGTGTCTCCGTGTCTCCGGTTCTCAGTGTCTCAGTGTCTCAGTGTCTCCGTGTCTCAGTGTCTCAGTGCCTCCGTGTCTCCGTGTCTCCGTTTCTCAGTGTCTCAGTGTCTCAGTGTCTCCGTGTCTCAGTGTCTCAGTGTCTCTGTGTCTCTGTTTCTCAGTGTCTCAGAGTCTCATTGTTTCAGAGTCTCATTGTCTCAGAGTCTCAGTGACTCAGTGTCTCTGTGTCTCAGTGTCTCTGTGTCTCCGTGTCTCCGTTTCTCAGTGTCTCAGTGTCTCCGTGTCTCAGTGTCTCCGTGTCTCCGTGTCTCCGTTTCTCAGTGTCTCAGTGTCTCAGTGTCTCCGTGTCTCCGTGTCTCAGTGTCTCCGTGTCTCAGTGTCTCAGTGTCTCATTATCTCAGAGTCTCAGTGACTCAGTGTCTCTGTGTCTCAGTGTCTCAGTGTCTCAGTGTCTCCGTGTCTCCGTTTCTCAGTGTCTCAGTGTCTCAGTGTCTCAGAGTCTCCGTGTCTCAGTGTCTCAGTGTCTCCGTGTCTCAGTGTCTCAGTGTCTCCGTGTCTCCGTTCCTCAGTGTCTCTGTGTCTCAGTGTCTCTGTGTCTCCGTGTCTCCGTTTCTCAGTGTCTCAGTGTCTCCGTGTCTCAGTGTGTCAGTGTCTCCGTGTCTCCGTTTCTCAGTGTCTCAGTGTCTCCGTGTCTCCGTTTCTCAGTGTCTCAGTGTCTCAGTGTCTCCGTTTCTCAGTGTCTCAGTGTCTCAGTGTCTCCGTGTCTCAGTGTCTCAGTGTCTCCGTGTCTCAGTGTCTCCGTGTCTCCGTTTCTCAGTGTCTCAGTGTCTCCGTGTCTCAGTGTCTCTGTGTCTCCGTGTCTCCGTTTCTCAGTGTCTCAGTGTCTCAGTGTCTCCGTGTCTCCGTGTCTCAGTGTCTCAGTGTCTCAGTGTCTCCGTGTCTCAGTGTCTCAGTGTCTCCGTGTCTCCGTTTCTCAGTGTCTCAGTGTCTCAGTGTCTCCGTGTCTCAGTGTCTCCGTGTCTCCGTGTCTCAGTGTCTCAGTGTCTCAGTGTCTCCGTGTCTCCGTTTCTCAGTGTCTCAGTGTCTCAGTGTCTCAGTGTCTCCGTGTCTCCGTGTCTCCGTTTCTCAGTGTCTCAGTGTCTCAGTGTCTCCGTTTCTCAGTGTCTCAGTGTCTCCGTGTCTCCGTTTCTCAGTGTCTCAGTGTCTCAGTGCCTCCGTTTCTCAGTGTCTCAGTGTCTCACTGTCTCCGTGTCTCCGTGTCTCAGTGTCTCAGTGTCTCAGTGTCTCCGTGTCTCCGTTTCTCAGTGTCTCAGTGTCTCAGTGTCTCAGTTTCTCAGTGTCTCAGTGTCTCCATGTCTCCGTGTCTCCGTGTCTCCGTTTCTCAGTGTCTCAGTGTCTCAGTGTCTCCGTGTCTCCGTTTCTCAGTGTCTCAGTGTCTCCGTTTCTCAGTGTCTCAGTGTCTCCGTGTCTCAGTGTCTCAGAGTCTCATTGTCTCCGTGTCTCCGTGTCTCAGTGTCTCCGTGTCTCCGTGTCTCCGTTTCTCAGTGTCTCAGTGTCTCCGTGTCTCAGTGTCTCAGTATCTCCGTGTCTCAGTGTCTCCGTGTCTCCGTGTCTCCGTTTCTCAGTGTCTCAGTGTCTCTGTGTCTCCGTTTCTCAGTGTCTCAGTGTCTCAGTGTCTCCGTATCTCCGTGTCTCAGTGCCTCAGTGTCTCTGTGTCTCAGTGTCTCAGTGTCTCCATGTCTCCGTTTCTCAGTGTCTCAGTGTCTCCGTGTCTCAGTGTCTCAGTGTCTCCGTGTCTCAGTGTCTCCGTTTCTCAGTGTCTCAGTGTCTCAGTGTCTCCGTTTCTCAGTGTCTCAGTGTCTCAGTGTCTCCGTGTCTCCGTTTCTCAGTGTCTCCGTGTCTCAGTGCCTCCGTGTCTCCGTTTCTCAGTGTCTCAGTGTCTCCGTGTCTCAGTGTCTCTGTGTCTCCGTGTCTCTGTTTCTCAGTGTCTCAGTGTCTCATTGTCTCAGAGTCTCATTGTCTCAGAGTCTCAGTGACTCAGTGTCTCTGTGTCTCTGTGTCTCAGTGTCTCCGTGTCTCCGTTTCTCAGTGTCTCCGTGTCTCCGTGTCTCCGTTTCTCAGTGTCTCAGTGTCTCAGTGTCTCCGTGTCTCAGTGTCTCAGTGTCTCAGTGTCTCCGTGTCTCAGTGTCTCACTGTCTCCGTGTCTCAGTGTCTCAGTGTCTCATTGTCTCAGAGTCTCAGTGACTCAGTGTCTCTGTGTCTCTGTGTCTCAGTGTCTCCGTGTCTCCGTGTCTCCGTTTCTCAGTGTCTCAGTGTCTCCGTGTCTCCGTTTCTCAGTGTCTCAGTGTCTCAGTGTCTCAGAGTCTCCGTGCCTCAGTGTCTCAGTGTCTCCGTGTCTCAGTGTCTCAGTGTCTCCGTGTCTCCGTTCCTCAGTGTCTCAGTGTCTCTGTGTCTCAGTGTCTCTGTGTCTCCGTGTCTCCGTTTCTCAGTGTCTCAGTGTCTCCGTGTCTCAGTGTGTCAGTGTCTCCGTGTCTCCGTTTCTCAGTGTCTCAGTGTCTCCGTGTCTCCGTTTCTCAGTGTCTCAGTGTCTCCGTGTCTCAGTGTCTCCGTTTCTCAGTGTCTCAGTGTCTCCGTGTCTCAGTGTCTCCGTGTCTCAGTGTCTCCGTGTCTCCGTTTCTCAGTGTCTCAGTGTCTCCGTGTCTCAGTGTCTCTGTGTCTCCGTGTCTCCGTTTCTCAGTGTCTCAGTGTCTCAGTGTCTCCGTGTCTCCGTGTCTCAGTGTCTCAGTGTCTCAGTGTCTCCGTGTCTCAGTGTCTCAGTGTCTCCGTGTCTCCGTTTCTCAGTGTCTCAGTGTCTCAGTGTCTCCGTGTCTCAGTGTCTCCGTGTCTCCGTGTCTCAGTGTCTCAGTGTCTCAGTGTCTCCGTGTCTCCGTTTCTCAGTGTCTCAGTGTCTCAGTGTCTCCGTGTCTCCGTGTCTCCGTTTCTCAGTGTCTCAGTGTCTCAGTGTCTCCAATTCTCAGTGTCTCAGTGTCTCCGTGTCTCCGTTTCTCAGTGTCTCAGTGTCTCAGTGCCTCCGTTTCTCAGTGTCTCAGTGTCTCACTGTCTCCGTGTCTCCGTGTCTCAGTGTCTCAGTGTCTCAGTGTCTCCGTGTCTCCGTTTCTCAGTGTCTCAGTGTCTCAGTGTCTCAGTTTCTCAGTGTCTCAGTGTCTCCGTGTCTCCGTGACTCCGTTTCTCAGTGTCTCAGAGTCTCAGTGTCTCTGTGTCTCCGTTTCTCAGTGTCTCAGTGTCTCCGTGTCTCCGTGTCTCAGTGTCTCAGTGTCTCAGTGTCTCCGTGTCTCCGTTTCTCAGTGTCTCAGTGTCTCCGTGTCTCAGTGTCTCAGTGTCTCCGTGTCTCCGTTTCTCAGTGTCTCAGTGTCTCAGTGTCTCCGTGTCTCCGTTTCTCAGTGTCTCAGTGTCTCCGTGTCTCCGGTTCTCAGTGTCTCAGTGTCTCAGTGTCTCCGTGTCTCAGTGTCTCAGTGCCTCCGTGTCTCCGTGTCTCCGTTTCTCAGTGTCTCAGTGTCTCAGTGTCTCCGTGTCTCAGTGTCTCAGTGTCTCTGTGTCTCTGTTTCTCAGTGTCTCAGAGTCTCATTGTTTCAGAGTCTCATTGTCTCAGAGTCTCAGTGACTCAGTGTCTCTGTGTCTCAGTGTCTCTGTGTCTCCGTGTCTCCGTTTCTCAGTGTCTCAGTGTCTCCGTGTCTCAGTGTCTCCGTGTCTCCGTGTCTCCGTTTCTCAGTGTCTCAGTGTCTCAGTGTCTCCGTGTCTCCGTGTCTCAGTGTCTCCGTGTCTCAGTGTCTCAGTGTCTCATTGTCTCAGAGTCTCAGTGACTCAGTGTCTCAGTGTCTCAGTGTCTCAGTGTCTCCGTGTCTCCGTTTCTCAGTGTCTCAGTGTCTCAGTGTCTCAGAGTCTCCGTGTCTCAGTGTCTCAGTGTCTCCGTGTCTCAGTGTCTCAGTGTCTCCGTGTCTCCGTTCCTCAGTGTCTCAGTGTCTCTGTGTCTCAGTGTCTCTGTGTCTCCGTGTCTCCGTTTCTCAGTGTCTCAGTGTCTCCGTGTCTCAGTGTGTCAGTGTCTCCGTGTCTCCGTTTCTCAGTGTCTCAGTGTCTCCGTGTCTCCGTTTCTCAGTGTCTCAGTGTCTCCGTGTCTCAGTGTCTCCGTTTCTCAGTGTCTCAGTGTCTCAGTGTCTCCGTGTCTCAGTGTCTCAGTGTCTCCGTGTCTCAGTGTCTCCGTGTCTCCGTTTCTCAGTGTCTCAGTGTCTCCGTGTCTCAGTGTCTCTGTGTCTCCGTGTCTCCGTTTCTCAGTGTCTCAGTGTCTCAGTGTCTCCGTGTCTCCGTGTCTCAGTGTCTCAGTGTCTCAGTGTCTCCGTGTCTCAGTGTCTCAGTGTCTCCGTGTCTCCGTTTCTCAGTGTCTCAGTGTCTCAGTGTCTCCGTGTCTCAGTGTCTCCGTGTCTCCGTGTCTCAGTGTCTCAGTGTCTCAATGTCTCCGTGTCTCCGTTTCTCAGTGTCTCAGTGTCTCAGTGTCTCAGTGTCTCCGTGTCTCCGTGTCTCCGTTTCTCAGTGTCTCAGTGTCTCAGTGTCTCCGTTTCTCAGTGTCTCAGTGTCTCCGTGTCTCAGTTTCTCAGTGTCTCAGTGTCTCAGTGCCTCCGTTTCTCAGTGTCTCAGTGTCTCACTGTCTCCGTGTCTCCGTGTCTCAGTGTCTCAGTGTCTCAGTGTCTCAGTGTCTCCGTGTCTCCGTTTCTCAGTGTCTCAGTGTCTCAGTGTCTCAGTTTCTCAGTGTCTCAGTGTCTCCGTGTCTCCGTGTCTCCGTTTCTCAGTGTCTCAGAGTCTCAGTGTCTCTGTGTCTCCGTTTCTCAGTGTCTCCGTGTCTCCGTGTCTCCGTGTCTCAGTGTCTCAGTGTCTCAGTGTCTCCGTGTCTCCGTTTCTCAGTGTCTCAGTGTCTCCGTGTCTCAGTGTCTCAGGGTCTCCGTGTCTCCGTTTCTCAGTGTCTCAGTGTCTCAGTGTCTCCGTGTCTCCGTTTCTCAGTGTCTCAGTGTCTCCGTGTCTCCGGTTCTCAGTGTCTCAGTGTCTCAGTGTCTCCGTGTCTCAGTGTCTCAGTGCCTCCGTGTCTCCGTGTCTCCGTTTCTCAGTGTCTCAGTGTCTCAGTGTCTCCGTGTCTCAGTGTCTCAGTGTCTCTGTGTCTCTGTTTCTCAGTGTCTCAGAGTCTCATTGTTTCTGAGTCTCATTGTCTCAGAGTCTCAGTAACTCAGTGTCTCTGTGTCTCAGTGTCTCTGTGTCTCCGTGTCTCCGTTTCTCAGAGTCTCAGTGTCTCCGTGTCTCAGTGTGTCAGTGTCTCCGTGTCTCCGTTTCTCAGTGTCTCAGTGTCTCCGTGTCTCCGTTTCTCAGTGTCTCAGTGTCTCCGTGTCTCAGTGTCTCCGTTTCTCAGTGTCTCAGTGTCTCAGTGTCTCCGTGTCTCAGTGTCTCAGTGTCTCCGTGTCTCAGTGTCTCCGTGTCTCCGTTTCTCAGTGTCTCAGTGTCTCCGTGTCTCAGTGTCTCTGTGTCTCCGTGTCTCCGTTTCTCAGTGTCTCAGTGTCTCAGTGTCTCCGTGTCTCCGTGTCTCAGTGTCTCAGTGTCTCAGTGTCTCCGTGTCTCAGTGTCTCAGTGTCTCCGTGTCTCCGTTTCTCAGTGTCTCAGTGTCTCAGTGTCTCCGTGTCTCAGTGTCTCCGTGTCTCCGTGTCTCAGTGTCTCAGTGTCTCAATGTCTCCGTGTCTCCGTTTCTCAGTGTCTCAGTGTCTCAGTGTCTCAGTGTCTCCGTGTCTCCGTGTCTCCGTTTCTCAGTGTCTCAGTGTCTCAGTGTCTCCGTTTCTCAGTGTCTCAGTGTCTCCGTGTCTCAGTTTCTCAGTGTCTCAGTGTCTCAGTGCCTCCGTTTCTCAGTGTCTCAGTGTCTCACTGTCTCCGTGTCTCCGTGTCTCAGTGTCTCAGTGTCTCAGTGTCTCAGTGTCTCCGTGTCTCCGTTTCTCAGAGTCTCAGTGTCTCAGTGTCTCAGTTTCTCAGTGTCTCAGTGTCTCCGTGTCTCCGTGTCTCCGTTTCTCAGTGTCTCAGAGTCTCAGTGTCTCTGTGTCTCCGTTTCTCAGTGTCTCCGTGTCTCCGTGTCTCCGTGTCTCAGTGTCTCAGTGTCTCCGTGTCTCCGTTTCTCAGTGTCTCAGTGTCTCCGTGTCTCAGTGTCTCAGGGTCTCCGTGTCTCCGTTTCTCAGTGTCTCAGTGTCTCAGTGTCTCCGTGTCTCCGTTTCTCAGTGTCTCAGTGTCTCCGTGTCTCCGGTTCTCAGTGTCTCAGTGTCTCAGTGTCTCCGTGTCTCAGTGTCTCAGTGCCTCCGTGTCTCCGTGTCTCCGTTTCTCAGTGTCTCAGTGTCTCAGTGTCTCCGTGTCTCAGTGTCTCAGTGTCTCTGTGTCTCTGTTTCTCAGTGTCTCAGAGTCTCATTGTTTCTGAGTCTCATTGTCTCAGAGTCTCAGTAACTCAGTGTCTCTGTGTCTCAGTGTCTCTGTGTCTCCGTGTCTCCGTTTCTCAGTGTCTCAGTGTCTCCGTGTCTCAGTGTCTCCGTGTCTCCGTGTCTCCGTTTCTCAGTGTCTCAGTGTCTCAGTGTCTCCGTGTCTCCGTGTCTCAGTGTCTCCGTGTCTCAGTGTCTCAGTGTCTCATTGTCTCAGAGTCTCAGTGACTCAGTGTCTCTGTGTCTCAGTGTCTCAGTGTCTCAGTGTCTCCGTGTCTCCGTTTCTCAGTGTCTCAGTGTCTCCGTGTCTCCGTTTCTCAGTGTCTCAGTGTCTCAGAGTCTCCGTGTCTCAGTGTCTCAGTGTCTCCGTGTCTCAGTGTCTCCGTGTCTCCGTTTCTCAGTGTCTCCGTGTCTCAGTGTCTCAGTGTCTCTGTGTCTCAGTGTCTCCGTGTCTCCGTTTCTCAGTGTCTCAGTGTCTCCGTGTCTCCGTTTCTCAGTGTCTCAGTGTCTCCGTGTCTCCGTGTCTCCGTTTCTCAGTGTCTCAGTGTCTCAGTGTCTCCGTGTCTCAGTGTCTCAGTGTCTCCGTGTCTCCGTTTCTAAGTGTCTCAGTGTCTCAGTGTCTCCGTGTCTCAGTGTCTCAGTGTCTCTGTGTCTCCGTGTCTCCGTTTCTCAGTGTCTCAGTGTCTCCGTGTCTCCGTGTCTCAGTGTCTCAGTGTCTCAGTGTCTCCGTGTCTCAGTGTCTCAGTGTCTCCGTGTCTCCGTTTCACAGTGTCTCAGTGTCTCAGTGTCTCCGTGTCTCAGTGTCTCAGTGTCTCCGTGTCTCAGTGTCTCTGTGTCTCCGTGTCTCCGTTTCTCAGTGTCTCAGTGTCTCTGTGTCTCAGTGTCTCTGTGTCTCCGTTTCTCAGTGTCTCAGTGTCTCAGTGTCTCCGTATCTCCGTGTCTCAGTGTCTCTGTGTCTCTGTGTCTCAGTGTCTCCGTGTCTCAGTGTCTCAGTGTCTCCGTGTCTCCGTTTCTCAGTGTCTCAGTGTCTCCGTGTCTCAGTGTCTCCGTGTCTCCGTTTCTCAGTGTCTCAGTGTCTCAGTGTCTCCGTGTCTCCGTTTCTCAGTGTCTCAGTGTCTCAGTGTCTCCGTGTCTCACTGCCTCCGTGTCTCCGTGTCTCCGTTTCTCAGTGTCTCAGTGCCTCATTGTCTCCGTGTCTCCGTGTCTCAGTGTCTCAGTCTCTCCGTGTCTCAGTGTCTCAGTGTCTCCGTGTCTCCGTTTCCTAGTGTCTCAGTGTCTCAGTTTCTCAGTGTCTCCGTGTCTCAGTGTCTCAGTGTCTCCGTGTCTCCGTTTCTCAGTGTCTCAGTGTCTCAGTGTCTCAGTGTCTCCGTTTCTCAGTGTCTCAGTGTCTCCGTGTCTCAGTGTCTCCGTGTCTCCGTGTCTCAGTGTCTCAGTGTCTCCGTTTCTCAGTGTCTCAGTATCTCAGTGTCTCAGTGTCTCCGTGTCTCCGTGTCTCCGTGTCTCCGTTTCTCAGTGTCTCAGTGTCTCAGTGTCTCAGTGTCTCCGTGTCTCAGTGTCTCAGTGTCTCAGTGTCTCCGTGTGTCAGTGTCTCCGTGTCTCCGTGTCTCCGTTTCTCAGTGTCTCAGTGTCTCCGTGTCTCCGTTTCTCAGTGTCTCAGTGTCTCAGTGTCTCCGTGTCTCCGTTTCTCAGTGTCTCAGTGTCTCAGTGTATCCGTGTCTCAGTGTCTCAGTGCCTCCGTGTCTCCGTTTCTCAGTGTCTCAGTGTCTCAGTGTCTCCGTGTCTCCGTGTCTCAGTGTCTCAGTGTCTCTGCGTCACCGTGTCTCTGTTTCTCAGTGTCTCATTGTTTCAGAGTCTCATTGTCTCAGAGTCTCAGTGACTCAGTGTCTCTGTGTCTCAGTGTCTCTGTGTCTCCGTGTCTCCGTTTCTCAGTGTCTCAGTGTCTCCGCGTCTCAGTGTCTCCGTGTCTCCGTGTCTCCGTTTCTCAGTGTCTCAGTGTCTCCGTGTCTCAGTGTCTCCGTGTCTCCGTGTCTCAGTGTCTCACTGTCTCCGTGTCTCAGTGTCTCAGTGTCTCATTGTCTCAGAGTCTCAGTGTCTCTGTGTCTCAGTGTCTCAGTGTCTCCGTTTCTCAGTGTCTCAGTGTCTCCGTGTCTCCGTTTCTCAGTGTCTAAGTGTCTCCGTGTCTCAGTGTTTCCGTGTCTCAGTGTCTCCGTGTCTCCGTTTCTCAGTGTCTCCGTGTCTCCGTTTCTCAGTGTCTCAGTGTCTCAGTGTCTCAGTGTCTCCGTGTCTCCGTTTCTCAGTGTCTCAGTGTCTCAGTGTCTCCGTGTCTCAGTGTCTCTGTGCCTCTGTGTCTCCGTGTCTCCGTGTCTCCGTTTCTCAGTGTCTCAGTGTCTCCGTGTCTCAGTGTCTCAGTGTCTCCGTGTCTCCGTTTCTCAGTGTCTCAGTGTCTCAGTGTCTCCGTGTCTCAGTGTCTCAGTGTCTCCGTGTCTCAGTGTCTCACTGTCTCCGTGTCTCAGTGTCTCAGTGTCTCTGTGTCTCCGTGTCTCCGTTTCTCAGTGTCTCAGTGTCTCATTGTCTCAGAGTCTCAGTGACTCAGTGTCTCTGTGTCTCAGTGTCTCAGTGTCTCCGTGTCTCCGTTTCTCAGTGTCTCCGTGTCTCCGTTTCTCAGTGTCTCAGCGTCTCAGTGTCTCAGTGTCTCCGTGTCTCAGTGTCTGAGTGTCTCAGTGTCTCAGTGTCTCCGTGTCTCAGTGTCTCCGTGTCTCCGTTTCTCAGTGTCTCAGTGTCTCAGTGTCTCCGTGTCTCTGTGTCTCCGTTTCTCAGTGTCTCAGTGTCTCAGTGTGTCAGTGTCTCAGTGTCTCAGTGTCTCCGTGTCTCCGTTTCTCAGTGTCTCAGTGTCTCCGTGTCTCCGTTTCTTAGTGTCTCAGTGTCTCAGTGTCTCCGTGTCTCAGTGTCTCAGTGTCTCCGTTTCTCAGTGTCTCCGTGTCTCAGTGTCTCCGTGTCTCCGTTTCTCAGTGTCTCAGTGTCTCAGTGTCTCAGTGTCTCCGTTTCTCAGTGTCTCAGTGTCTCCGTGTCTCAGTGTCTCCGTGTCTCCGTGTCTCCGTTTCTCAGTGTCTCAGTGTCTCCATGTCTCAGTGTCTCAGTGTCTCTGTGTCTCCGTGTCTCCGTTTCTCAGTGTCTCAGTGTCTCAGTGTCTCCGTGTCTCCGTTTCTCAGTGTCTCAGTGTCTCAGTGTCTCTGTGTCTCAGTGTCTCAGTGTCTCCGTGTCTCCGTTTCTCAGTGTCTCAGTGTCTCAGTGTCTCAGTGTCTCCGTGTCTCAGTGTCTCCGTGTCTCAGTGTCTCCGTGTCTCCGTGTCTCCGTTTCTCAGTGTCTCAGTGTCTCCGTGTCTCCGTGTCTCAGTGTCTCTGTGTCTCCGTTTCTCAGTGTCTCAGTGTCTCAGTGTCTCCGTGTCTCCGTGTCTCAGTGTCTCAGTGTCTCTGTGTCTCAGTGTCTCCGTGTCTCAGTGTCTCTGTGTCTCCGTTTCTCAGTGTCTCAGTGTCTCAGTGTCTCCGTGTCTCAGTGTCTCTGTGTCTCAGTGTCTCCGTGTCTCCGTGTCTCTGTGTCTCAGTGTCTCTGTGTCTCCGTGTCTCCATGTCTCATTGTCTCAGTGCCTCAGTGTCTCCATGTCTCCGTGTCTCAGTGTCTCCGTGTCTCAATGTCTCTGTGTCTCTGTATATCTGTGTCTCCGTGTCTCAGTGTCTCAGAGTCTCCTTGTCTCCGTTTCTCAGTGTCTCCGTGTCTCAGTCTCTCAGTGTCTCTGTGTCTCAGTTTCTCCGTGTCTCAGTGTCTCAGTGTCTCCGTGTCTCAGTGTCTCAGTGTCTCTGTGTCTCAGTGTCTCAGTGTCTCATTGAGTCAGAGTCTCAGTGTCTCCGTGCCTCAGTGTCTCAGTGTCTCAGTGTCGCTGTGTCTCAGTGTCGCCGTGTATCAGTGTCTCAGCGTTTCCGTGTCTCAGTGTCTCAGAGTCTCCGTGTCTCAGAGTCTCCGTGTCTCCGTGTCTACGTGTCTCCGTGTCTCCATGTCTCAGTGTCTCAGTGTCTCAGAGCCTCAGTGTCTCCGTGCCTCCGTGTCTCAGTGTCACAGTGTCTCTGTGTCTCTGTGTCTCCGTGTCTCAGTGTCTCACAGTCTCAGGGTCACAGTGTCTCTGTGTCTCTGTGTCTCCGTGTCTCAGTGTCTCAGAGTCTCAGGGTCTCAGTGTCTCTGTGTCTCAGTGTCTCAGAGTCTCAGAGTCTCAGTATCTCAGTGTCTCAGTGTCTCAGTGACTCTGTGTCTCTGTGTCTCTGTGTCTCAGAGTCTCCGTGTCTCTGTGTCTCAGTGTCTCCGTGTCTCATTGTCTCAGAGTCTCCGTGTCTCCGTGTCTCTGTGTCTCAGTGTCTCTGTGTCTCCGTGTCTCCATGTCTCATTGTTTCAGTGCCTCAGTGTCTCGGTGTCTCCGTGTCTCAGTGTCTCCGTGTCTCATGTCTCTGTGTCTCAGTATCTCTGTGTCTCCGTGTCTCAGTGTCTCAGAGTCTCCTAGTCTCCGTTTCTCAGTGTCTCCGTGTCTCAGTCTCTCAGTGTCTCTGTGTCTCTGCGTCTCAGTTTCTCCGTGTCTCAGTGTCTCAGTGTCTCCGTGTCTCTGTGTCTCAGTGTCTCAGAGTCTCAGTGTCTCTGTGTCTCAGTGTCTCTGTGTCTCTGTGTCTCCGAGTCTCAGTGTCTCAGTGTCTGAGTGTCTCAGTGTCTCTGTGTCTCAGTGTCTCAGTGTCTCATTGACTCAGAGTCTCAGTGTCTCCGTGCCTCAGTGTCTCAGGGTCTCAGAGTCTCAGTGTCTCAGTGTCGCTGTGTCTCAGTGTCTCAGTGTCGCCATGTCTCAGTGTCTCAGCGTCTCCGTGTCTCCGTGTCTCAGTGTCTCAGAGTCTCAGTGTCTCAGTGTCTCCGTGTCTCCGTGTCTCAGTGTCTCAGTGTCTCAGAGTCTCCGTGACTCAGAGTCTCCATGTCTCCGTGTCTCCGTGTCTCAGTGTTTCAGTGTCTCAGTGTCTCAGTGTCTCTGTGTCTCTGTGTCTCCGTGTCTCAGTGTCTGTGTGTCTCCGTGTCTCATTGTCTCAGAGTCTCAGTGTCTCTGTGTCTCAGTGTCTCTGTGTCTCAGTGTCTCCGTGCCTCAGTGTCTCAGTTTCTCCGTGTCTCCATGTCTCAGTGTCTCAGTGTCTCAGTGTCTCAGTGTCTCAGTGTCTCAGTGTCTCCGTGTCTCCGTTTCTCAGTGTCTCAGTGTCTCAGTATCTCAGTGTCTCCGTGTCTCAGTGTCTCAGTGTCTCCGTGTCTCAGTGTCTCAGTGTCTCCGTGTCTCCGTTTCTCAGTGTCTCAGTGTCTCTGTGTCTCTGTGTCTCCGTTTCTCAGTGTCTCAGTGTCTCCGTGTCTCCGTGTCTCAGTGTCTCAGTGTCTCCGTGTCTCCGCGTCTCAGTGTCTCCGTGTCTCCGTTTCTCAGTGTCTCAGTGTCTCAGTGTCTCCGTGTCTCAGTGTCTCAGTGTCTCAGTGTCTCCGTGTCTCAGTGTCTCAGTTTCTCCGTGTCTCCGTGTCACAGTGTGTCAGTGTCTCTGTGTCTCAGTGTCTCTGTGTCTCAGTGTCTCCGTGTCTCAGTGTCTCAGTGTCTCCGTGTCTCCGTTTCTCAGTGTCTCAGTGTCTCAGTGTCTCCGTGTCTCAGTGTCTCCGTGTCTCAGTGTCTCCGTGTCTCCGTTACTCAGTGTCTCAGTGTCTCAGTGTCTCTGTGTCTCCGTTTCTCAGTGTCTCAGTGTCTCCGTGTCTCCGTGTCTCAGTGTCTCAGTGTCTCTGTGTCTCAGTGTCTCCATGTCTCAGTGTCTCAGTGTCTCCGTTCCTCAGTGTCTCAGTGTCTCAGTGTCTCCATGTCTCCGTGTCTCCGTGTCTCCGTTTCTCAGTGTCTCAGTGTCTCAGTGTCTCCGTGTCTCCGTTTCTCAGTGTCTCAGTGTCTCCGTTTCTCAGTGTCTCAGTGTCTCCGTGTCTCAGTGTCTCAGTGTCTCATTGTCTCCGTGTCTCAGTGTCTCCGTGTCTCCGTGTCTCCGTTTCTCAGTGTCTCAGTGTCTCCGTGTCTCAGTGTCTCAGTGTCTCCGTGTCTCAGTGTCTCCGTGTCTCCGTGTCTCCGTTTCTCAGTGTCTCAGTGTCTCTGTGTCTCCGTTTCTCAGTGTCTCAGTGTCTCAGTGTCTCCGTATCTCCGTGTCTCAGTGCCTCAGTGTCTCTGTGTCTCAGTGTCTCAGTGTCTCCGTGTCTCCGTTTCTCAGTGTCTCAGTGTCTCCGTGTCTCAGTGTCTCAGTGTCTCCGTGTCTCAGTGTCTCCGTGTCTCCGTTTCTCAGTGTCTCAGTGTCTCAGTGTCTCCGTTTCTCAGTGTCTCAGTGTCTCCGTGTCTCCGTTTCTCAGTGTCTCAGTGTCTCCGTGTCTCAGTGCCTCCGTGTCTCCGTTTCTCAGTGTCTCAGTGTCTCCGTGTCTCAGTGTCTCTGTGTCTCCGTGTCTCTGTTTCTCAGTGTCTCAGTGTCTCATTGTCTCAGAGTCTCATTGTCTCAGAGTCTCAGTGACTCAGTGTCTCTGTGTCTCTGTGTCTCAGTGTCTCCGTGTCTCCGTTTCTCAGTGTCTCCGTGTCTCCGTGTCTCCGTTTCTCAGTGTCTCAGTGTCTCAGTGTCTCCGTGTCTCAGTGTCTCAGTGTCTCAGTGTCTCCGTGTCTCAGTGTCTCACTGTCTCCGTGTCTCAGTGTCTCAGTGTCTCATTGTCTCAGAGTCTCAGTGACTCAGTGTCTCTGTGTCTCTGTGTCTCAGTGTCTCCGTGTCTCCGTTTCTCAGTGTCTCAGTGTCTCCGTGTCTCCGTTTCTCAGTGTCTCAGTGTCTCAGAGTCTCCGTGTCTCAGTGTCTCAGTGTCTCCGTGTCTCAGTGTCTCAGTGTCTCCGTGTCTCCGTTTCTCAGTGTCTCAGTGTCTCTGTGTCTCAGTGTCTCTGTGTCTCCGTGTCTCCGTTTCTCAGTGTCTCAGTGTCTCCGTGTCTCAGTGTGTCAGTGTCTCCGTGTCTCCGTTTCTCAGTGTCTCAGTGTGTCCGTGTCTCCGTTTCTCAGTGTCTCAGTGTCTCCGTGTCTCAGTGTCTCCGTTTCTCAGTGTCTCAGTGTCTCAGTGTCTCCGTGTCTCAGTGTCTCAGTGTCTCCGTGTCTCAGTGTCTCCGTGTTTCCGTTTCTCAGTGTCTCAGTGTCTCCGTGTCTCAGTGTCTCTGTGTCTCCGTGTCTCCGTGTCTCCGTTTCTCAGTGTCTCAGTGTCTCAGTGTCTCCAAGTCTCCGTGTCTCAGTGTCTCAGTGTCTCCGTGTCTCAGTGTCTCAGTGTCTCCGTGTCTCCGTTTCTCAGTGTCTCAGTGTCTCAGTGTCTCCGTGTCTCAGTGTCTCAGTGTCTCCGTGTCTCCGTGTCTCATTGTCTCAGTGTCTCAGTGTCTCCGTGTCTCCGTTTCTCAGTGTCTCAGTGTCTCAGTTTCTCAGTGTCTCCGTGTCTCCGTGTCTCCGTTTCTCAGTGTCTCAGTGTCTCAGTGTCTCCGTGTCTCCGTTTCTCAGTGTCTCAGTGTCTCCGTGTCTCCGTTTCTCAGTGTCTCAGTGTCTCAGTGCCTCCGTTTCTCAGTGTCTCAGTGTCTCATTGTCTCCGTGTCTCAGTGTCTCAGTGTCTCAGTGTCTCAGTGTCTCCGTGTCTCCGTTTCTCAGTGTCTCAGTGTCTCAGTGTCTCAGTTTCTCAGTGTCTCAGTGTCTCAGTGTCTCCGTGTCTCCGTGTCTCCGTTTCTCAGTGTCTCAGAGTCTCAGTGTCTCTGTGTCTCCGTTTCTCCGTGTCTCCGTGTCTCCGTGTCTCCGTGTCTCAGTGTCTCAGTGTCTCAGTGTCTCCGTGTCTCCGTTTCTCAGTGTCTCAGTGTCTCCGTGTCTCAGTGTCTCCGTGTCTCCGTGTCTCCGTTTCTCAGTGTCTCAGTGTCTCAGTGTCTCCGTGTCTCCGTTTCTCAGTGTCTCAGTGTCTCCGTGTCTCCGTTTCTCAGTGTCTCAGTGTCTCAGTGTCTCCGTGTCTCAGTGTCTCAGTGCCTCCGTGTCTCCGTTTCTCAGTGTCTCAGTGTCTCAGTGTCTCCGTGTCTCAGTGTCTCTGTGTCTCTGTTTCTCAGTGTCTCAGTGTCTCATTGTTTCAGAGTCTCATTGTCTCAGAGTCTCAGTGACTCAGTGTCTCTGTGTCTCAGTGTCTCTGTGTCTCCGTGTCTCCGTTTCTCAGTGTCTCAGTGTCTCCGTGTCTCAGTGTCTCCGTGTCTCCGTGTCTCCGTTTCTCAGTGTCTCAGTGTCTCCGTGTCTCCGTGTCTCAGTGTCTCACTGTCTCCGTGTCTCAGTGTCTCAGTGTCTCATTGTCTCAGAGTCTCAGTGACTCAGTGTCTCTGTGTCTCTGTGTCTCAGTGTCTCAGTGTCTCCGTGTCTCCGTGTCTCCGTTTCTCAGTGTCTCAGTGTCTCCGTGTCTCCGTTTCTCAGTGTCTCAGTGTCTCAGAGTCTCCGTGTCTCAGTGTCTCAGTGTCTCCGTGTCTCAGTGTCTCAGTGTCTCCGTGTCTCCGTTTCTCAGTGTCTCCGTGTCTCAGTGTCTCAGTGTCTCTGTGTCTCAGTGTCTCCGTGTCTCCGTTTCTCAGTGTCTCAGTGTCTCCGTGTCTCAGTGTCTCCGTGTCTCCGTGTCTCCGTTTCTCAGTGTCTCAGTGTCTCAGTGTCTCCGTGTCTCCGTTTCTCAGTGTCTCAGTGTCTCAGTGTCTCCGTGTCTCAGTGTCTCAGTGTCTCCGTGTCTCCGTTTCTCAGTGTCTCAGTGTCTCAGTGTCTCCGTGTCTCAGTGTCTCCGTGTCTCAGTGTCTCCGTGTCTCCGTTACTCAGTGTCTCAGTGTCTCAGTGTCTCTGTGTCTCCGTTTCTCAGTGTCTCAGTGTCTCCGTGTCTCCGTGTCTCAGTGTCTCAGTGTCTCTGTGTCTCCGTGTCTCCGTGTCTCAGTGTCTCAGTGTCTCCGTTTCTCAGTGTCTCAGTGTCTCAGTGTCTCCATGTCTCCGTGTCTCCGTGTCTCCGTTTCTCAGTGTCTCAGTGTCTCAGTGTCTCCGTGTCTCCGTTTCTCAGTGTCTCAGTGTCTCCGTTTCTCAGTGTCTCAGTGTCTCCGTGTCTCAGTGTCTCAGTGTCTCATTGTCTCCGTGTCTCCGTGTCTCAGTGTCTCCGTGTCTCCGTGTCTCCGTTTCTCAGTGTCTCAGTGTCTCCGTGTCTCAGTGTCTCCGTGTCTCAGTGTCTCCGTGTCTCCGTGTCTCCGTTTCTCAGTGTCTCAGTGTCTCTGTGTCTCCGTTTCTCAGTGTCTCAGTGTCTCAGTGTCTCCGTATCTCCGTGTCTCAGTGCCTCAGTGTCTCTGTGTCTCAGTGTCTCAGTGTCTCCGTGTCTCCGTTTCTCAGTGTCTCAGTGTCTCCGTGTCTCAGTGTCTCAGCGTCTCCGTGTCTCCGTGTCTCAGTGTCTCAGAGTCTCAGTGTCTCAGTGTCTCCGTGTCTCCGTGTCTCAGTGTCTCAGAGTCTCCGTGACTCAGATTCTCCATGTCTCCGTGTCTCCGTGTCTCAGTGTGTCAGTGTCTCAGTGTCTCTGTGTCTCAGTGTCTCTGTGTCTCTGTGTCTCCGTGTCTCAGTGTCTGTGTGTCTCCGTGTCTCATTGTCTCAGAGTCTCAGTGTCTCTGTGTCTCAGTGTCTCTGTGTCTCAGTGTCTCCGTGCCTCAGTGTCTCAGTTTCTCCGTGTCTCCGTGTCACAGTGTCTCAGTGTCTCTGTGTCTCAGTGTCTCAGTGTCTCAGTGTCTCCGTGTCTCCGTTTCTCAGTGTCTCAGTGTCTCAGTATCTCAGTGTCTCCGTGTCTCAGTGTCTCAGTGTCTCCGTGTCTCAGTGTCTCAGTGTCTCCGTGTCTCCGTTTCTCAGTGTCTCAGTGTCTCAGTGTCTCTGTGTCTCTGTGTCTCCGTTTCTCAGTGTCTCAGTGTCTCCGTGTCTCCGTGTCTCAGTGTCTCAGTGTGTCCGTGTCTCCGTGTCTCAGTGTCTCCGTGTCTCCGTTTCTCAGTGTCTCAGTGTCTCAGTGTCTCCGTGTCTCAGTGTCTCAGTGTCTCAGTGTCTCCGTGTCTCAGTGTCTCAGTTTCTCCGTGTCTCCGTGTCACAGTGTGTTAGTGTCTCTGTGTCTCAGTGTCTCTGTGTCTCAGTGTCTCCGTGTCTCAGTGTCTCAGTGTCTCCGTGTCTCCGTTTCTCAGTGTCTCAGTGTCTCAGTGTCTCAGTGTCTCCGTGTCTCAGTGTCTCCGTGTCTCCGTTACTCAGTGTCTCAGTGTCTCAGTGTCTCTGTGTCTCCGTTTCTCAGTGTCTCAGTGTCTCCGTGTCTCCGTGTCTCAGTGTCTCAGTGTCTCTGTGTCTCAGTGTCTCCGTGTCTCAGTGTCTCAGTGTCTCCGTTTCTCAGTGTCTCAGTGTCTCAGTGTCTCCATGTCTCCGTGTCTCCGTGTCTCCGTTTCTCAGTGTCTCAGTGTCTCAGTGTCTCCGTGTCTCCGTTTCTCAGTGTCTCAGTGTCTCCGTTTCTCAGTGTCTCAGTGTCTCCGTGTCTCAGTGTCTCAGTGTCTCATTGTCTCCGTGTCTCAGTGTCTCCGTGTCTCCGTGTCTCCGTTTCTCAGTGTCTCAGTGTCTCCGTGTCTCAGTGTCTCAGTGTCTCCGTGTCTCAGTGTCTCCGTGTCTCCGTGTCTCCGTTTCTCAGTGTCTCAGTGTCTCTGTGTCTCCGTTTCTCAGTGTCTCAGTGTCTCAGTGTCTCCGTATCTCCGTGTCTCAGTGCCTCAGTGTCTCTGTGTCTCAGTGTCTCAGTGTCTCCGTGTCTCCGTTTCTCAGTGTCTCAGTGTCTCCGTGTCTCAGTGTCTCAGTGTCTCCGTGTCTCAGTGTCTCCGTGTCTCCGTTTCTCAGTGTCTCAGTGTCTCAGTGTCTCCGTTTCTCAGTGTCTCAGTGTCTCAGTGTCTCCGTGTCTCCGTTTCTCAGTGTCTCAGTGTCTCCGTGTCTCAGTGCCTCCGTGTCTCCGTTTCTCAGTGTCTCAGTGTCTCCGTGTCTCAGTGTCTCTGTGTCTCCGTGTCTCTGTTTCTCAGTGTCTCAGTGTCTCATTGTCTCAGAGTCTCATTGTCTCAGAGTCTCAGTGACTCAGTGTCTCTGTGTCTCTGTGTCTCAGTGTCTCCGTGTCTCCGTTTCTCAGTGTCTCCGTGTCTCCGTGTCTCCGTTTCTCAGTGTCTCAGTGTCTCAGTGTCTCCGTGTCTCAGTGTCTCAGTGTCTCAGTGTCTCCGTGTCTCAGTGTCTCACTGTCTCCGTGTCTCAGTGTCTCAGTGTCTCATTGTCTCAGAGTCTCAGTGACTCAGTGTCTCTGTGTCTCTGTGTCTCAGTGTCTCCGTGTCTCCGTTTCTCAGTGTCTCAGTGTCTCCGTGTCTCCGTTTCTCAGTGTCTCAGTGTCTCAGAGTCTCCGTGTCTCAGTGTCTCAGTATCTCCGTGTCTCAGTGTCTCAGTGTCTCCGTGTCTCCGTTTCTCAGTGTCTCAGTGTCTCTGTGTCTCAGTGTCTCTGTGTCTCCGTGTCTCCGTTTCTCAGTGTCTCAGTGTCTCCGTGTCTCAGTGTGTCAGTGTCTCCGTGTCTCCGTTTCTCAGTGTCTCAGTGTGTCCGTGTCTCCGTTTCTCAGTGTCTCAGTGTCTCCGTGTCTCAGTGTCTCCGTTTCTCAGTGTCTCAGTGTCTCCGTGTCTCAGTGTCTCAGTGTCTCCGTGTCTCAGTGTCTCCGTGTCTCCGTTTCTCAGTGTCTCAGTGTCTCCGTGTCTCAGTGTCTCTGTGTCTCCGTGTCTCCGTTTCTCAGTGTCTCAGTGTCTCAGTGTCTCCGTGTCTCCGTGTCTCAGTGTCTCAGTGTCTCAGTGTCTCCGTGTCTCAGTGTCTCAGTGTCTCCGTGTCTCCGTTTCTCAGTGTCTCAGTGTCTCAGTGTCTCCGTGTCTCAGTGTCTCAGTGTCTCAGTGTCTCCGTGTCTCCGTTTCTCAGTGTCTCAGTGTCTCAGTGTCTCCGTGTCTCCGTGTCTCCGTTTCTCAGTGTCTCAGTGTCTCAGTGTCTCCGTGTCTCCGTTTCTCAGTGTCTCAGTGTCTCAGTGCCTCCGTTTCTCAGTGTCTCAGTGTCTCATTGTCTCCGTGTCTCAGTGTCTCAGTGTCTCAGTGTCTCCGTGTCTCCGTTTCTCAGTGTCTCAGTGTCTCAGTGTCTCAGTTTCTCAGTGTCTCAGTGTCTCAGTGTCTCCGTGTCTCCGTGTCTCCGTTTCTCAGTGTCTCAGAGTCTCAGTGTCTCTGTGTCTCCGTTTCTCAGTGTCTCCGTGTCTCCGTGTCTCAGTGTCTCAGTGTCTCAGTGTCTCCGTGTCTCCGTTTCTCAGTGTCTCAGTGTCTCCGTGTCTCAGTGTCTCCGTGTCTCCGTGTCTCCGTTTCTCAGTGTCTCAGTGTCTCAGTGTCTCCGTGTCTCCGTTTCTCAGTGTCTCAGTGTCTCCGTGTCTCCGTTTCTCAGTGTCTCAGTGTCTCAGTGTCTCCGTGTCTCAGTGTCTCAGTGCCTCCGTGTCTCCGTTTCTCAGTGTCTCAGTGTCTCAGTGTCTCCGTGTCTCAGTGTCTCTGTGTCTCTGTTTCTCAGTGTCTCAGTGTCTCATTGTTTCAGAGTCTCATTGTCTCAGAGTCTCAGTGACTCAGTGTCTCTGTGTCTCAGTGTCTCTGTGTCTCAGTGTCTCCGTTTCTCAGTGTCTCAGTGTCTCCGTGTCTCAGTGTCTCCGTGTCTCCGTGTCTCCGTTTCTCAGTGTCTCAGTGTCTCCGTGTCTCCGTGTCTCAGTGTCTCACTGTCTCCGTGTCTCAGTGTCTCAGTGTCTCATTGTCTCAGAGTCTCAGTGACTCAGTGTCTCTGTGTCTCTGTGTCTCAGTGTCTCAGTGTCTCCGTGTCTCCGTGTCTCCGTTTCTCAGTGTCTCAGTGTCTCCGTGTCTCCGTTTCTCAGTGTCTCAGTGTCTCAGAGTCTCCGTGTCTCAGTGTCTCAGTGTCTCCGTGTCTCAGTGTCTCAGTGTCTCCGTGTCTCCGTTTCTCAGTGTCTCCGTGTCTCAGTGTCTCAGTGTCTCTGTGTCTCAGTGTCTCCGTGTCTCCGTTTCTCAGTGTCTCAGTGTCTCCGTGTCTCAGTGTCTCCGAGTCTCCTAGTCTCCGTTTCTCAGTGTCTCCGTGTCTCAGTCTCTCAGTGTCTCTGTGTCTCTGCGTCTCAGTTTCTCCGTGTCTCAGTGTCTCAGTGTCTCCGTGTCTCTGTGTCTCAGTGTCTCAGAGTCTCAGTGTCTCTGTGTCTCAGTGTCTCTGTGTCTCTGTGTCTCCGAGTCTCAGTGTCTCAGTGTCTGAGTGTCTCAGTGTCTCTGTGTCTCAGTGTCTCAGTGTCTCATTGACTCAGAGTCTCAGTGTCTCCGTGCCTCAGTGTCTCAGGGTCTCAGAGTCTCAGTGTCTCAGTGTCGCTGTGTCTCAGTGTCTCAGTGTCGCCATGTCTCAGTGTCTCAGCGTCTCCGTGTCTCCGTGTCTCAGTGTCTCAGAGTCTCAGTGTCTCAGTGTCTCCGTGTCTCCGTGTCTCAGTGTCTCAGTGTCTCAGAGTCTCCGTGACTCAGAGTCTCCATGTCTCCGTGTCTCCGTGTCTCAGTGTTTCAGTGTCTCAGTGTCTCAGTGTCTCTGTGTCTCTGTGTCTCCGTGTCTCAGTGTCTGTGTGTCTCCGTGTCTCATTGTCTCAGAGTCTCAGTGTCTCTGTGTCTCAGTGTCTCTGTGTCTCAGTGTCTCCGTGCCTCAGTGTCTCAGTTTCTCCGTGTCTCCATGTCTCAGTGTCTCAGTGTCTCAGTGTCTCAGTGTCTCAGTGTCTCCGTGTCTCCGTTTCTCAGTGTCTCAGTGTCTCAGTATCTCAGTGTCTCCGTGTCTCAGTGTCTCAGTGTCTCCGTGTCTCAGTGTCTCAGTGTCTCCGTGTCTCCGTTTCTCAGTGTCTCAGTGTCTCTGTGTCTCTGTGTCTCCGTTTCTCAGTGTCTCAGTGTCTCCGTGTCTCCGTGTCTCAGTGTCTCAGTGTCTCCGTGTCTCCGCGTCTCAGTGTCTCCGTGTCTCCGTTTCTCAGTGTCTCAGTGTCTCAGTGTCTCCGTGTCTCAGTGTCTCAGTGTCTCAGTGTCTCCGTGTCTCAGTGTCTCAGTTTCTCCGTGTCTCCGTGTCACAGTGTGTCAGTGTCTCTGTGTCTCAGTGTCTCTGTGTCTCAGTGTCTCCGTGTCTCAGTGTCTCAGTGTCTCCGTGTCTCCGTTTCTCAGTGTCTCAGTGTCTCAGTGTCTCCGTGTCTCAGTGTCTCCGTGTCTCAGTGTCTCCGTGTCTCCGTTACTCAGTGTCTCAGTGTCTCAGTGTCTCTGTGTCTCCGTTTCTCAGTGTCTCAGTGTCTCCGTGTCTCCGTGTCTCAGTGTCTCAGTGTCTCTGTGTCTCAGTGTCTCCGTGTCTCAGTGTCTCAGTGTCTCCGTTCCTCAGTGTCTCAGTGTCTCAGTGTCTCCATGTCTCCGTGTCTCCGTGTCTCCGTTTCTCAGTGTCTCAGTGTCTCAGTGTCTCCGTGTCTCCGTTTCTCAGTGTCTCAGTGTCTCCGTTTCTCAGTGTCTCAGTGTCTCCGTGTCTCAGTGTCTCAGTGTCTCATTGTCTCCGTGTCTCAGTGTCTCCGTGTCTCCGTGTCTCCGTTTCTCAGTGTCTCAGTGTCTCCGTGTCTCAGTGTCTCAGTGTCTCCGTGTCTCAGTGTCTCCGTGTCTCCGTGTCTCCGTTTCTCAGTGTCTCAGTGTCTCTGTGTCTCCGTTTCTCAGTGTCTCAGTGTCTCAGTGTCTCCGTATCTCCGTGTCTCAGTGCCTCAGTGTCTCTGTGTCTCAGTGTCTCAGTGTCTCCGTGTCTCCGTTTCTCAGTGTCTCAGTGTCTCCGTGTCTCAGTGTCTCAGTGTCTCCGTGTCTCAGTGTCTCCGTGTCTCCGTTTCTCAGTGTCTCAGTGTCTCAGTGTCTCCGTTTCTCAGTGTCTCAGTGTCTCCGTGTCTCCGTTTCTCAGTGTCTCAGTGTCTCCGTGTCTCAGTGCCTCCGTGTCTCCGTTTCTCAGTGTCTCAGTGTCTCCGTGTCTCAGTGTCTCTGTGTCTCCGTGTCTCTGTTTCTCAGTGTCTCAGTGTCTCATTGTCTCAGAGTCTCATTGTCTCAGAGTCTCAGTGACTCAGTGTCTCTGTGTCTCTGTGTCTCAGTGTCTCCGTGTCTCCGTTTCTCAGTGTCTCCGTGTCTCCGTGTCTCCGTTTCTCAGTGTCTCAGTGTCTCAGTGTCTCCGTGTCTCAGTGTCTCAGTGTCTCAGTGTCTCCGTGTCTCAGTGTCTCACTGTCTCCGTGTCTCAGTGTCTCAGTGTCTCATTGTCTCAGAGTCTCAGTGACTCAGTGTCTCTGTGTCTCTGTGTCTCAGTGTCTCCGTGTCTCCGTTTCTCAGTGTCTCAGTGTCTCCGTGTCTCCGTTTCTCAGTGTCTCAGTGTCTCAGAGTCTCCGTGTCTCAGTGTCTCAGTGTCTCCGTGTCTCAGTGTCTCAGTGTCTCCGTGTCTCCGTTTCTCAGTGTCTCAGTGTCTCTGTGTCTCAGTGTCTCTGTGTCTCCGTGTCTCCGTTTCTCAGTGTCTCAGTGTCTCCGTGTCTCAGTGTGTCAGTGTCTCCGTGTCTCCGTTTCTCAGTGTCTCAGTGTGTCCGTGTCTCCGTTTCTCAGTGTCTCAGTGTCTCCGTGTCTCAGTGTCTCCGTTTCTCAGTGTCTCAGTGTCTCAGTGTCTCCGTGTCTCAGTGTCTCAGTGTCTCCGTGTCTCAGTGTCTCCGTGTTTCCGTTTCTCAGTGTCTCAGTGTCTCCGTGTCTCAGTGTCTCTGTGTCTCCGTGTCTCCGTTTCTCAGTGTCTCAGTGTCTCAGTGTCTCCAAGTCTCCGTGTCTCAGTGTCTCAGTGTCTCCGTGTCTCAGTGTCTCAGTGTCTCCGTGTCTCCGTTTCTCAGTGTCTCAGTGTCTCAGTGTCTCCGTGTCTCAGTGTCTCAGTGTCTCCGTGTCTCCGTGTCTCATTGTCTCAGTGTCTCAGTGTCTCCGTGTCTCCGTTTCTCAGTGTCTCAGTGTCTCAGTTTCTCAGTGTCTCCGTGTCTCCGTGTCTCCGTTTCTCAGTGTCTCAGTGTCTCAGTGTCTCCGTGTCTCCGTTTCTCAGTGTCTCTGTGTCTCCGTGTCTCCGTTTCTCAGTGTCTCAGTGTCTCCGTGTCTCAGTGTGTCAGTGTCTCCGTGTCTCCGTTTCTCAGTGTCTCAGTGTGTCCGTGTCTCCGTTTCTCAGTGTCTCAGTGTCTCCGTGTCTCAGTGTCTCCGTTTCTCAGTGTCTCAGTGTCTCAGTGTCTCCGTGTCTCAGTGTCTCAGTGTCTCCGTGTCTCAGTGTCTCCGTGTTTCCGTTTCTCAGTGTCTCAGTGTCTCCGTGTCTCAGTGTCTCTGTGTCTCCGTGTCTCCGTGTCTCCGTTTCTCAGTGTCTCAGTGTCTCAGTGTCTCCAAGTCTCCGTGTCTCAGTGTCTCAGTGTCTCCGTGTCTCAGTGTCTCAGTGTCTCCGTGTCTCCGTTTCTCAGTGTCTCAGTGTCTCAGTGTCTCCGTGTCTCAGTGTCTCAGTGTCTCCGTGTCTCCGTGTCTCATTGTCTCAGTGTCTCAGTGTCTCCGTGTCTCCGTTTCTCAGTGTCTCAGTGTCTCAGTTTCTCAGTGTCTCCGTGTCTCCGTGTCTCCGTTTCTCAGTGTCTCAGTGTCTCAGTGTCTCCGTGTCTCCGTTTCTCAGTGTCTCAGTGTCTCCGTGTCTCCGTTTCTCAGTGTCTCAGTGTCTCAGTGCCTCCGTTTCTCAGTGTCTCAGTGTCTCATTGTCTCCGTGTCTCAGTGTCTCAGTGTCTCAGTGTCTCAGTGTCTCCGTGTCTCCGTTTCTCAGTGTCTCAGTGTCTCAGTGTCTCAGTTTCTCAGTGTCTCAGTGTCTCAGTGTCTCCGTGTCACCGTGTCTCCGTTTCTCAGTGTCTCAGAGTCTCAGTGTCTCTGTGTCTCCGTTTCTCCGTGTCTCCGTGTCTCCGTGTCTCCGTGTCTCAGTGTCTCAGTGTCTCAGTGTCTCCGTGTCTCCGTTTCTCAGTGTCTCAGTGTCTCCGTGTCTCAGTGTCTCCGTGTCTCCGTGTCTCCGTTTCTCAGTGTCTCAGTGTCTCAGTGTCTCCGTGTCTCCGTTTCTCAGTGTCTCAGTGTCTCCGTGTCTCCGTTTCTCAGTGTCTCAGTGTCTCAGTGTCTCCGTGTCTCAGTGTCTCAGTGCCTCCGTGTCTCCGTTTCTCAGTGTCTCAGTGTCTCAGTGTCTCCGTGTCTCAGTGTCTCTGTGTCTCTGTTTCTCAGTGTCTCAGTGTCTCATTGTTTCAGAGTCTCATTGTCTCAGAGTATCAGTGACTCAGTGTCTCTGTGTCTCAGTGTCTCTGTGTCTCCGTGTCTCCGTTTCTCAGTGTCTCAGTGTCTCCGTGTCTCAGTGTCTCCGTGTCTCCGTGTCTCCGTTTCTCAGTGTCTCAGTGTCTCCGTGTCTCCGTGTCTCAGTGTCTCACTGTCTCCGTGTCTCAGTGTCTCAGTGTCTCATTGTCTCAGAGTCTCAGTGACTCAGTGTCTCTGTGTCTCTGTGTCTCAGTGTCTCAGTGTCTCCGTGTCTCCGTGTCTCCGTTTCTCAGTGTCTCAGTGTCTCCGTGTCTCCGTTTCTCAGTGTCTCAGTGTCTCAGAGTCTCCGTGTCTCAGTGTCTCAGTGTCTCCGTGTCTCAGTGTCTCAGTGTCTCCGTGTCTCCGTTTCTCAGTGTCTCCGTGTCTCAGTGTCTCAGTGTCTCTGTGTCTCAGTGTCTCCGTGTCTCCGTTTCTCAGTGTCTCAGTGTCTCCGTGTCTCAGTGTCTCCGTGTCTCCGTGTCTCCGTTTCTCAGTGTCTCAGTGTCTCAGTGTCTCCGTGTCTCCGTTTCTCAGTGTCTCAGTGTCTCAGTGTCTCCGTGTCTCAGTGTCTCAGTGTCTCCGTGTCTCCGTTTCTCAGTGTCTCAGTGTCTCAGTGTCTCCGTGTCTCAGTGTCTCCGTGTCTCAGTGTCTCCGTGTCTCCGTTACTCAGTGTCTCAGTGTCTCAGTGTCTCTGTGTCTCCGTTTCTCAGTGTCTCAGTGTCTCCGTGTCTCCGTGTCTCAGTGTCTCAGTGTCTCTGTGTCTCCGTGTCTCCGTGTCTCAGTGTCTCAGTGTCTCCGTTTCTCAGTGTCTCAGTGTCTCAGTGTCTCCATGTCTCCGTGTCTCCGTGTCTCCGTTTCTCAGTGTCTCAGTGTCTCAGTGTCTCCGTGTCTCCGTTTCTCAGTGTCTCAGTGTCTCCGTTTCTCAGTGTCTCAGTGTCTCCGTGTCTCAGTGTCTCAGTGTCTCATTGTCTCCGTGTCTCCGTGTCTCAGTGTCTCCGTGTCTCCGTGTCTCCGTTTCTCAGTGTCTCAGTGTCTCCGTGTCTCAGTGTCTCCGTGTCTCAGTGTCTCCGTGTCTCCGTGTCTCCGTTTCTCAGTGTCTCAGTGTCTCTGTGTCTCCGTTTCTCAGTGTCTCAGTGTCTCAGTGTCTCCGTATCTCCGTGTCTCAGTGCCTCAGTGTCTCTGTGTCTCAGTGTCTCAGTGTCTCCGTGTCTCCGTTTCTCAGTGTCTCAGTGTCTCCGTGTCTCAGTGTCTCAGCGTCTCCGTGTCTCCGTGTCTCAGTGTCTCAGAGTCTCAGTGTCTCAGTGTCTCCGTGTCTCCGTGTCTCAGTGTCTCAGAGTCTCCGTGACTCAGATTCTCCATGTCTCCGTGTCTCCGTGTCTCAGTGTTTCAGTGTCTCAGTGTCTCTGTGTCTCAGTGTCTCTGTGTCTCTGTGTCTCCGTGTCTCAGTGTCTGTGTGTCTCCGTGTCTCATTGTCTCAGAGTCTCAGTGTCTCTGTGTCTCAGTGTCTCTGTGTCTCAGTGTCTCCGTGCCTCAGTGTCTCAGTTTCTCCGTGTCTCCGTGTCACAGTGTCTCAGTGTCTCTGTGTCTCAGTGTCTCAGTGTCTCAGTGTCTCCGTGTCTCCGTTTCTCAGTGTCTCAGTGTCTCAGTATCTCAGTGTCTCCGTGTCTCAGTGTCTCAGTGTCTCCGTGTCTCAGTGTCTCAGTGTCTCCGTGTCTCCGTTTCTCAGTGTCTCAGTGTCTCAGTGTCTCTGTGTCTCTGTGTCTCCGTTTCTCAGTGTCTCAGTGTCTCCGTGTCTCCGTGTCTCAGTGTCTCAGTGTGTCCGTGTCTCCGTGTCTCAGTGTCTCCGTGTCTCCGTTTCTCAGTGTCTCAGTGTCTCAGTGTCTCCGTGTCTCAGTGTCTCAGTGTCTCAGTGTCTCCGTGTCTCAGTGTCTCAGTTTCTCCGTGTCTCCGTGTCACAGTGTGTCAGTGTCTCTGTGTCTCAGTGTCTCTGTGTCTCAGTGTCTCCGTGTCTCAGTGTCTCAGTGTCTCCGTGTCTCCGTTTCTCAGTGTCTCAGTGTCTCAGTGTCTCAGTGTCTCCGTGTCTCAGTGTCTCCGTGTCTCCGTTACTCAGTGTCTCAGTGTCTCAGTGTCTCTGTGTCTCCGTTTCTCAGTGTCTCAGTGTCTCCGTGTCTCCGTGTCTCAGTGTCTCAGTGTCTCTGTGTCTCAGTGTCTCCGTGTCTCAGTGTCTCAGTGTCTCCGTTTCTCAGTGTCTCAGTGTCTCAGTGTCTCCATGTCTCCGTGTCTCCGTGTCTCCGTTTCTCAGTGTCTCAGTGTCTCAGTGTCTCCGTGTCTCCGTTTCTCAGTGTCTCAGTGTCTCCGTTTCTCAGTGTCTCAGTGTCTCCGTGTCTCAGTGTCTCAGTGTCTCATTGTCTCCGTGTCTCAGTGTCTCCGTGTCTCCGTGTCTCCGTTTCTCAGTGTCTCAGTGTCTCCGTGTCTCAGTGTCTCAGTGTCTCCGTGTCTCAGTGTCTCCGTGTCTCCGTGTCTCCGTTTCTCAGTGTCTCAGTGTCTCTGTGTCTCCGTTTCTCAGTGTCTCAGTGTCTCAGTGTCTCCGTATCTCCGTGTCTCAGTGCCTCAGTGTCTCTGTGTCTCAGTGTCTCAGTGTCTCCGTGTCTCCGTTTCTCAGTGTCTCAGTGTCTCCGTGTCTCAGTGTCTCAGTGTCTCCGTGTCTCAGTGTCTCCGTGTCTCCGTTTCTCAGTGTCTCAGTGTCTCAGTGTCTCCGTTTCTCAGTGTCTCAGTGTCTCAGTGTCTCCGTGTCTCCGTTTCTCAGTGTCTCAGTGTCTCCGTGTCTCAGTGCCTCCGTGTCTCCGTTTCTCAGTGTCTCAGTGTCTCCGTGTCTCAGTGTCTCTGTGTCTCCGTGTCTCTGTTTCTCAGTGTCTCAGTGTCTCATTGTCTCAGAGTCTCATTGTCTCAGAGTCTCAGTGACTCAGTGTCTCTGTGTCTCTGTGTCTCAGTGTCTCCGTGTCTCCGTTTCTCAGTGTCTCCGTGTCTCCGTGTCTCCGTTTCTCAGTGTCTCAGTGTCTCAGTGTCTCCGTGTCTCAGTGTCTCAGTGTCTCAGTGTCTCCGTGTCTCAGTGTCTCACTGTCTCCGTGTCTCAGTGTCTCAGTGTCTCATTGTCTCAGAGTCTCAGTGACTCAGTGTCTCTGTGTCTCTGTGTCTCAGTGTCTCCGTGTCTCCGTTTCTCAGTGTCTCAGTGTCTCCGTGTCTCCGTTTCTCAGTGTCTCAGTGTCTCAGAGTCTCCGTGTCTCAGTGTCTCAGTATCTCCGTGTCTCAGTGTCTCAGTGTCTCCGTGTCTCCGTTTCTCAGTGTCTCAGTGTCTCTGTGTCTCAGTGTCTCTGTGTCTCCGTGTCTCCGTTTCTCAGTGTCTCAGTGTCTCCGTGTCTCAGTGTGTCAGTGTCTCCGTGTCTCCGTTTCTCAGTGTCTCAGTGTGTCCGTGTCTCCGTTTCTCAGTGTCTCAGTGTCTCCGTGTCTCAGTGTCTCCGTTTCTCAGTGTCTCAGTGTCTCCGTGTCTCAGTGTCTCAGTGTCTCCGTGTCTCAGTGTCTCCGTGTCTCCGTTTCTCAGTGTCTCAGTGTCTCCGTGTCTCAGTGTCTCTGTGTCTCCGTGTCTCCGTTTCTCAGTGTCTCAGTGTCTCAGTGTCTCCGTGTCTCCGTGTCTCAGTGTCTCAGTGTCTCAGTGTCTCCGTGTCTCAGTGTCTCAGTGTCTCCGTGTCTCCGTTTCTCAGTGTCTCAGTGTCTCAGTGTCTCCGTGTCTCAGTGTCTCAGTGTCTCAGTGTCTCCGTGTCTCCGTTTCTCAGTGTCTCAGTGTCTCAGTGTCTCCGTGTCTCCGTGTCTCCGTTTCTCAGTGTCTCAGTGTCTCAGTGTCTCCGTGTCTCCGTTTCTCAGTGTCTCAGTGTCTCAGTGCCTCCGTTTCTCAGTGTCTCAGTGTCTCATTGTCTCCGTGTCTCAGTGTCTCAGTGTCTCAGTGTCTCCGTGTCTCCGTTTCTCAGTGTCTCAGTGTCTCAGTGTCTCAGTTTCTCAGTGTCTCAGTGTCTCAGTGTCTCCGTGTCTCCGTGTCTCCGTTTCTCAGTGTCTCAGAGTCTCAGTGTCTCTGTGTCTCCGTTTCTCAGTGTCTCCGTGTCTCCGTGTCTCAGTGTCTCAGTGTCTCAGTGTCTCCGTGTCTCCGTTTCTCAGTGTCTCAGTGTCTCCGTGTCTCAGTGTCTCCGTGTCTCCGTGTCTCCGTTTCTCAGTGTCTCAGTGTCTCAGTGTCTCCGTGTCTCCGTTTCTCAGTGTCTCAGTGTCTCCGTGTCTCCGTTTCTCAGTGTCTCAGTGTCTCAGTGTCTCCGTGTCTCAGTGTCTCAGTGCCTCCGTGTCTCCGTTTCTCAGTGTCTCAGTGTCTCAGTGTCTCCGTGTCTCAGTGTCTCTGTGTCTCTGTTTCTCAGTGTCTCAGTGTCTCATTGTTTCAGAGTCTCATTGTCTCAGAGTCTCAGTGACTCAGTGTCTCTGTGTCTCAGTGTCTCTGTGTCTCAGTGTCTCCGTTTCTCAGTGTCTCAGTGTCTCCGTGTCTCAGTGTCTCCGTGTCTCCGTGTCTCCGTTTCTCAGTGTCTCAGTGTCTCCGTGTCTCCGTGTCTCAGTGTCTCACTGTCTCCGTGTCTCAGTGTCTCAGTGTCTCATTGTCTCAGAGTCTCAGTGACTCAGTGTCTCTGTGTCTCTGTGTCTCAGTGTCTCAGTGTCTCCGTGTCTCCGTGTCTCCGTTTCTCAGTGTCTCAGTGTCACCGTGTCTCCGTTTCTCAGTGTCTCAGTGTCTCAGAGTCTCCGTGTCTCAGTGTCTCAGTGTCTCCGTGTCTCAGTGTCTCAGTGTCTCCGTGTCTCCGTTTCTCAGTGTCTCCGTGTCTCAGTGTCTCAGTGTCTCTGTGTCTCAGTGTCTCCGTGTCTCCGTTTCTCAGTGTCTCAGTGTCTCCGTGTCTCAGTGTCTCCGTGTCTCCGAGTCTCCGTTTCTCAGTGTCTCAGTGTCTCAGTGTCTCCGTGTCTCCGTTTCTCAGTGTCTCAGTGTCTCAGTGTCTCCGTGTCTCAGTGTCTCAGTGTCTCCGTGTCTCCGTTTCTCAGTGTCTCAGTGTCTCCGTGTCTCAGTGTCTCCGTGTCTCAGTGTCTCCGTGTCTCCGTTACTCAGTGTCTCAGTGTCTCAGTGTCTCTGTGTCTCCGTTTCTCAGTGTCTCAGTGTCTCCGTGTCTCCGTGTCTCAGTGTCTCAGTGTCTCTGTGTCTCCGTGTCTCCGTGTCTCAGTGTCTCAGTGTCTCCGTTTCTCAGTGTCTCAGTGTCTCAGTGTCTCCATGTCTCCGTGTCTCCGTGTCTCCGTTTCTCAGTGTCTCAGTGTCTCAGTGTCTCCGTGTCTCCGTTTCTCAGTGTCTCAGTGTCTCCGTTTCTCAGTGTCTCAGTGTCTCCGTGTCTCAGTGTCTCAGTGTCTCATTGTCTCCGTGTCTCAGTGTCTCAGTGTCTCAGTGTCTCAGTGTCTCCGTGTCTCCGTTTCTCAGTGTCTCAGTGTCTCAGTGTCTCAGTTTCTCAGTGTCTCAGTGTCTCAGTGTCACCGTGTCTCCGTGTCTCCGTTTCTCAGTGTCTCAGAGTCTCAGTGTCTCTGTGTCTCCGTTTCTCAGTGTCTCCGTGTCTCCGTGTCTCCGTGTCTCAGTGACTCAGTGTCTCCGTGTCTCCGTTTCTCAGTGTCTCAGTGTCTCCGTGTCTCAGTGTCTCCGTGTCTCCGTGTCTCCGTTTCTCAGTGTCTCAGTGTCTCAGTGTCTCCGTGTCTCCGTTTCTCAGTGTCTCAGTGTCTCCGTGTCTCCGTTTCTCAGTGTCTCAGTGTCTCAGTGTCTCCGTGTCTCAGTGTCTCAGTGCCTCCGTGTCTCCGTTTCTCAGTGTCTCAGTGTCTCAGTGTCTCCGTGTCTCAGTGTCTCTGTGTCTCTGTTTCTCAGTGTCTCAGTGTCTCATTGTTTCAGAGTCTCATTGTCTCAGAGTCTCAGTGACTCAGTGTCTCTGTGTCTCAGTGTCTCTGTGTCTCAGTGTCTCCGTTTCTCAGTGTCTCAGTGTCTCCGTGTCTCAGTGTCTCCGTGTCTCCGTGTCTCCGTTTCTCAGTGTCTCAGTGTCTCCGTGTCTCCGTGTCTCAGTGTCTCACTGTCTCCGTGTCTCAGTGTCTCAGTGTCTCATTGTCTCAGAGTCTCAGTGACTCAGTGTCTCTGTGTCTCTGTGTCTCAGTGTCTCAGTGTCTCCGTGTCTCCGTGTCTCCGTTTCTCAGTGTCTCAGTGTCTCCGTGTCTCCGTTTCTCAGTGTCTCAGTGTCTCAGAGTCTCCGTGTCTCAGTGTCTCAGTGTCTCCGTGTCTCAGTGTCTCAGTGTCTCCGTGTCTCCGTTTCTCAGTGTCTCCGTGTCTCAGTGTCTCAGTGTCTCTGTGTCTCAGTGTCTCCGTGTCTCCGTTTCTCAGTGTCTCAGTGTCTCCGTGTCTCAGTGTCTCCGTGTCTCCGTGTCTCCGTTTCTCAGTGTCTCAGTGTCTCAGTGTCTCCGTGTCTCCGTTTCTCAGTGTCTCAGTGTCTCAGTGTCTCCGTGTCTCAGTGTCTCAGTGTCTCCGTGTCTCCGTTTCTCAGTGTCTCAGTGTCTCAGTGTCTCCGTGTCTCAGTGTCTCCGTGTCTCAGTGTCTCCGTGTCTCCGTTACTCAGTGTCTCAGTGTCTCAGTGTCTCTGTGTCTCCGTTTCTCAGTGTCTCAGTGTCTCCGTGTCTCCGTGTCTCAGTGTCTCAGTGTCTCTGTGTCTCCGTGTCTCCGTGTCTCAGTGTCTCAGTGTCTCCGTTTCTCAGTGTCTCAGTGTCTCCATGTCTCCGTGTCTCCGTGTCTCCGTTTCTCAGTGTCTCAGTGTCTCAGTGTCTCCGTGTCTCCGTTTCTCAGTGTCTCAGTGTCTCCGTTTCTCAGTGTCTCAGTGTCTCCGTGTCTCAGTGTCTCAGTGTCTCATTGTCTCCGTGTCTCAGTGTCTCCGTGTCTCCGTGTCTCCGTTTCTCAGTGTCTCAGTGTCTCCGTGTCTCAGTGTCTCAGTGTCTCCGTGTCTCAGTGTCTCCGTGTCTCCGTGTCTCCGTTTCTCAGTGTCTCAGTGTCTCTGTGTCTCCGTTTCTCAGTGTCTCAGTGTCTCAGTGTCTCCGTATCTCCGTGTCTCAGTGCCTCAGTGTCTCTGTGTCTCAGTGTCTCAGTGTCTCCGTGTCTCCGTTTCTCAGTGTCTCAGTGTCTCCGTGTCTCAGTGTCTCAGTGTCTCCGTGTCTCAGTGTCTCCGTTTCTCAGTGTCTCAGTGTCTCAGTGTCTCCGTTTCTCAGTGTCTCAGTGTCTCAGTGTCTCCGTGTCTCCGTTTCTCAGTGTCTCCGTGTCTCAGTGCCTCCGTGTCTCCGTTTCTCAGTGTCTCAGTGTCTCCGTGTCTCAGTGTCTCTGTGTCTCCGTGTCTCTGTTTCTCAGTGTCTCAGTGTCTCATTGTCTCAGAGTCTCATCGTCTCAGAGTCTCAGTGACTCAGTGTCTCTGTGTCTCTGTGTCTCAGTGTCTCCGTGTCTCCGTTTCTCAGTGTCTCCGTGTCTCCGTGTCTCCGTTTCTCAGTGTCTCAGTGTCTCAGTGTCTCCGTGTCTCAGTGTCTCAGTGTCTCAGTGTCTCCGTGTCTCAGTGTCTCACTGTCTCCGTGTCTCAGTGTCTCAGTGTCTCATTGTCTCAGAGTCTCAGTGACTCAGTGTCTCTGTGTCTCAGTGTCTCCGTGTCTCCGTGTCTCCGTTTCTCAGTGTCTCAGTGTCTCCGTGTCTCCGTTTCTCAGTGTCTCAGTGTCTCAGTGTCTCAGAGTCTCCGTGTCTCAGTGTCTCAGTGTCTCCGTGTCTCAGTGTCTCAGTGTCTCCGTGTCTCCGTTCCTCAGTGTCTCAGTGTCTCTGTGTCTCAGTGTCTCTGTGTCTCCGTGTCTCCGTTTCTCAGTGTCTCAGTGTCTCCGTGTCTCAGTGTGTCAGTGTCTCCGTGTCTCCGTTTCTCAGTGTCTCAGTGTCTCCGTGTCTCCGTTTCTCAGTGTCTCAGTGTCTCCGTGTCTCAGTGTCTCCGTTTCTCAGTGTCTCAGTGTCTCAGTGTCTCCGTGTCTCCGTGTCTCAGTGTCTCAGTGTCTCAGTGTCTCCGTGTCTCCGTTTCTCAGTGTCTCAGTGTCTCCGTGTCTCAGTGTCTCCGTGTCTCCGTTTCTCAGTGTCTCCGTGTCTCAGTGTCTCTGTGTCTCCGTGTCTCCGTTTCTCAGTGTCTCAGTGTCTCAGTGTCTCCGTGTCTCCGTGTCTCAGTGTCTCAGTGTCTCAGTGTCTCCGTGTCTCAGTGTCTCAGTGTCTCCGTGTCTCCGTTTCTCAGTGTCTCAGTGTCTCAGTGTCTCCGTGTCTCCGTGTCTCAGTGTCTCAGTGTCTCAGTGTCTCCGTGTCTCCGTTTCTCAGTGTCTCAGTGTCTCAGTGTCTCAGTGTCTCCGTGTCTCCGTTTCTCAGTGTCTCAGTGTCTCAGTGTCTCCGTTTCTCAGTGTCTCAGTGTCTCCGTGTCTCCGTTTCTCAGTGCCTCAGTGTCTCAGTGCCTCCGTTTCTCAGTGTCTCAGTGTCTCACTGTCTCCGTGTCTCCGTGTCTCAGAGTCTCAGTGTCTCAGTGTCTCCGTGTCTCCGTTTCTCAGTGTCTCAGTGTCTCAGTGTCTCAGTTTCTCAGTGTCTCAGTGTCTCCGTGTCTCCGTGTCTCCGTTTCTCAGTGTCTCAGAGTCTCAGTGTCTCTGTGTCTCCGTTTCTCAGTGTCTCAGTGTCTCCGTGTCTCCGTGTCTCCGTGTCTCAGTGTCTCAGTGTCTCAGAGTCTCCGTGTCTCAGTGTCTCAGTGTCTCCGTGTCTCAGTTTCTCAGTGTCTCCGTGTCTCCGTTTCTCAGTGTCTCAGTGTCTCAGTGCCTCCGTTTCTCAGTGTCTCAGTGTCTCATTGTCTCCGTGTGTCAGTGTCTCAGTGTCTCAGTGTCTCCGTGTCTCCGTTTCTCAGTGTCTCAGTGTCTCAGTGTCTCAGTTTCTCAGTGTCTCAGTGTCTCCGTGTCTCCGTGTCTCCGTTTCTCAGTGTCTCAGAGTCTCAGTGTCTCTGTGTCTCCGTTTCTCAGTGTCTCCGTGTCTCCGTGTCTCCGTGTCTCAGTGTCTCAGTGTCTCAGTGTCTCCGTGTCTCCGTTTCTCAGTGTCTCAGTGTCTCCGTGTCTCAGTGTCTCCGTGTCTCCGTGTCTCCGTTTCTCAGTGTCTCAGTGTCTCAGTGTCTCCGTGTCTCCGTTTCTCAGTGTCTCAGTGTCTCCGTGTCTCCGTTTCTCAGTGTCTCAGTGTCTCAGTGTCTCCGTGTCTCAGTGTCTCAGTGCCTCCGTGTCTCCGTTTCTCAGTGTCTCAGTGTCTCAGTGTCTCCGTGTCTCAGTGTCTCTGTGTCTCTGTTTCTCAGTGTCTCAGTGTCTCATTGTTTCAGAGTCTCATTGTCTCAGAGTCTCAGTGACTCAGTGTCTCTGTGTCTCAGTGTCTCTGTGTCTCCGTGTCTCCGTTTCTCAGTGTCTCAGTGTCTCCGTGTCTCAGTGTCTCCGTGTCTCCGTGTCTCCGTTTCTCAGTGTCTCAGTGTCTCCGTGTCTCAGTGTCTCACTGTCTCCGTGTCTCAGTGTCTCAGTGTCTCATTGTCTCAGAGTCTCAGTGACTCAGTGTCTCTGTGTCTCTGTGTCTCAGTGTCTCAGTGTCTCCGTGTCTCCGTGTCTCCGTTTCTCAGTGTCTCAGTGTCTCCGTGTCTCCGTTTCTCAGTGTCTCAGTGTCTCAGAGTCTCCGTGTCTCAGTGTCTCAGTGTCTCCGTGTCTCAGTGTCTCAGTGTCTCCGTGTCTCCGTTTCTCAGTGTCTCCGTGTCTCAGTGTCTCAGTGTCTCTGTGTCTCAGTGTCTCCGTGTCTCCGTTTCTCAGTGTCTCAGTGTCTCCGTGTCTCAGTGTCTCCGTGTCTCCGTGTCTCCGTTTCTCAGTGTCTCAGTGTCTCCGTGTCTCCGTTTCTCAGTGTCTCAGTGTCTCAGTGTCTCCGTGTCTCAGTGTCTCAGTGTCTCCGTGTCTCCGTTTCTCAGTGTCTCAGTGTCTCAGTGTCTCCGTGTCTCAGTGTCTCCGTGTCTCAGTGTCTCCGTGTCTCCGTTACTCAGTGTCTCAGTGTCTCAGTGTCTCTGTGTCTCCGTTTCTCACTGTCTCAGTGTCTCCGTGTCTCCGTGTCTCAGTGTCTCAGTGTCTCTGTGTCTCCGTGTCTCCGTGTCTCAGTGTCTCAGTGTCTCCGTTTCTCAGTGTCTCAGTGTCTCAGTGTCTCCATGTCTCCGTGTCTCCGTGTCTCCGTTTCTCAGTGTCACAGTGTCTCCGTGTCTCCGTTTCTCAGTGTCTCAGTGTCTCCGTTTCTCAGTGTCTCAGTGTCTCCGTGTCTCAGTGTCTCAGTGTCTCATTGTCTCCGTGTCTCAGTGTCTCCGTGTCTCCGTGTCTCCGTTTCTCAGTGTCTCAGTGTCTCCGTGTCTCAGTGTCTCAGTGTCTCCGTGTCTCAGTGTCTCCGTTTCTCCGTGTTCCGTTTCTCAGTGTCTCAGTGTCTCTGTGTCTCCGTTTCTCAGTGTCTCAGTGTCTCAGTGTCTCCGTATCTCCGTGTCTCAGTGCCTCAGTGTCTCTGTGTCTCAGTGTCTCAGTGTCTCCGTGTCTCCGTTTCTCAGTGTCTCAGTGTCTCCGTGTCTCAGTGTCTCAGTGTCTCCGTGTCTCAGTGTCTCCGTTTCTCAGTGTCTCAGTGTCTCAGTGTCTCCGTTTCTCAGTGTCTCAGTGTCTCAGTGTCTCCGTGTCTCCGTTTCTCAGTGTCTCCGTGTCTCAGTGCCTCCGTGTCTCCGTTTCTCAGTGTCTCAGTGTCTCCGTGTCTCAGTGTCTCTGTGTCTCCGTGTCTCTGTTTCTCAGTGTCTCAGTGTCTCATTGTCTCAGAGTCTCATTGTCTCAGAGTCTCAGTGACTCAGTGTCTCTGTGTCTCTGTGTCTCAGTGTCTCCGTTTCTCAGTGTCTCCGTGTCTCCGTGTCTCCGTTTCTCAGTGTCTCAGTGTCTCAGTGTCTCCGTGTCTCAGTGTCTCAGTGTCTCAGTGTCTCCGTGTCTCAGTGTCTCACTGTCTCCGTGTCTCAGTGTCTCAGTGTCTCATTGTCTCAGAGTCTCAGTGACTCAGTGTCTCTGTGTCTCTGTGTCTCAGTGTCTCCGTGTCTCCGTGTCTCCGTTTCTCAGTGTCTCAGTGTCTCCGTGTCTCCGTTTCTCAGTGTCTCAGTGTCTCAGTGTCTCAGAGTCTCCGTGTCTCAGTGTCTCAGTGTCTCCGTGTCTCAGTGTCTCAGTGTCTCCGTGTCTCCGTTCCTCAGTGTCTCAGTGTCTCTGTGTCTCAGTGTCTCTGTGTCTCCGTGTCTCCGTTTCTCAGTGTCTCAGTGTCTCCGTGTCTCAGTGTGTCAGTGTCTCCGTGTCTCCGTTTCTCAGTGTCTCAGTGTCTCCGTGTCTCCGTTTCTCAGTGTCTCAGTGTCTCCGTGTCTCAGTGTCTCCGTTTCTCAGTGTCTCAGTGTCTCAGTGTCTCCGTGTCTCAGTGTCTCAGTGTCTCCGTGTCTCAGTGTCTCCGTGTCTCCGTTTCTCAGTGTCTCAGTGTCTCCGTGTCTCAGTGTCTCTGTGTCTCCGTGTCTCCGTTTCTCAGTGTCTCAGTGTCTCAGTGTCTCCGTGTCTCCGTGTCTCAGTGTCTCAGTGTCTCAGTGTCTCCGTGTCTCAGTGTCTCCGTGTCTCCGTTTCTCAGTGTCTCAGTGTCTCAGTGTCTCCGTGTCTCAGTGTCTCCGTGTCTCCGTGTCTCAGTGTCTCAGTGTCTCAGTGTCTCCGTGTCTCCGTTTCTCAGTGTCTCAGTGTCTCAGTGTCTCCGTGTCTCCTTGTCTCCGTTTCTCAGTGTCTCAGTGTCTCAGTGTCTCCGTTTCTCAGTGTCTCAGTGTCTCCGTGTCTCCGTTTCTCAGTGTCTCAGTGTCTCAGTGCCTCCGTTTCTCAGTGTCTCAGTGTCTCACTGTCTCCGTGTCTCCGTGTCTCAGTGTCTCAGTGTCTCAGTGTCTCAGTGTCTCCGTGTCTCCGTTTCTCAGTGTCTCAGTGTCTCAGTGTCTCAGTTTCTCAGTGTCTCAGTGTCTCCGTGTCTCCGTGTCTCCGTTTCTCAGTGTCTCAGAGTCTCAGTGTCTCTGTGTCTCCGTTTCTCAGTGTCTCAGTGTCTCCGTGTCTCCGTGTCTCCGTGTCTCAGTGTCTCAGTGTCTCAGTGTCTCCGTGTCTCCGTTTCTCAGTGTCTCAGTGTCTCCGTGTCTCAGTGTCTCAGTGTCTCCGTGTCTCCGTTTCTCAGTGTCTCAGTGTCTCAGTGTCTCCGTGTCTCCGTTTCTCAGTGTCTCAGTGTCTCCGTGTCTCCGGTTCTCAGTGTCTCAGTGTCTCAGTGTCTCCGTGTCTCAGTGTCTCAGTGCCTCCGTGTCTCCGTGTCTCCGTTTCTCAGTGTCTCAGTGTCTCAGTGTCTCCGTGTCTCAGTGTCTCAGTGTCTCTGTGTCTCTGTTTCTCAGTGTCTCAGAGTCTCATTGTTTCAGAGTCTCATTGTCTCAGAGTCTCAGTGACTCAGTGTCTCTGTGTCTCAGTGTCTCTGTGTCTCCGTGTCTCCGTTTCTCAGTGTCTCAGTGTCTCCGTGTCTCAGTGTCTCCGTGTCTCCGTGTCTCCGTTTCTCAGTGTCTCAGTGTCTCAGTGTCTCCGTGTCTCCGTGTCTCAGTGTCTCCGTGTCTCAGTGTCTCAGTGTCTCCGTGTCTCCGTTTCTCAGTGTCTCAGTGTCTCAGTGTCTCAGTGTCTCAGTGTCTCCGTGTCTCCGTTTCTCAGTGTCTCAGTGTCTCATTGTCTCAGAGTCTCAGTGACTCAGTGTCTCTGTGTCTCAGTGTCTCAATGTCTCCGTGTCTCCGTGTCTCCGTTTCTCAGTGTCTCAGTGTCTCCGTGTCTCCGTTTCTCAGTGTCTCAGTGTCTCAGAGTCTCCGTGTCTCAGTGTCTCAGTGTCTCCGTGTCTCAGTGTCTCCGTGTCTCCGTTTCTCAGTGTCTCCGTGTCTCAGTGTCTCAGTGTCTCTGTGTCTCAGTGTCTCCGTGTCTCCGTTTCTCAGTGTCTCAGTGTCTCCGTGTCTCCGTGTCTCCGTTTCTCAGTGTCTCAGTGTCTCAGTGTCTCCGTGTCTCCGTGTCTCCGTTTCTCAGTGTCTCAGTGTCTCAGTGTCTCCGTGTCTCAGTGTCTCAGTGTCTCCGTGTCTCCGTTTCTCAGTGTCTCAGTGTCTCAGTGTCTCCGTGTCTCAGTGTCTCAGTGTCTCTGTGTCTCCGTGTCTCCGTTTCTCAGTGTCTCAGTGTCTCCGTGTCTCCGTGTCTCAGTGTCTCAGTGTCTCAGTGTCTCCGTGTCTCAGTGTCTCAGTGTCTCCGTGTCTCCGTTTCTCAGTGTCTCAGTGTCTCAGTGTCTCCGTGTCTCAGTGTCTCAGTGTCTCCGTGTCTCAGTGTCTCTGTGTCTCCGTGTCTCCGTTTCTCAGTGTCTCAGTGTCTCTGTGTCTCAGTGTCTCTGTGTCTCCGTTTCTCAGTGTCTCAGTGTCTCAGTGTCTCCGTATCTCCGTGTCACACTGTCTCTGTGTCTCTGTGTCTCAGTGTCTCCGTGTCTCAGTGTCTCAGTGTCTCCGTGTCTCCGTTTCTCAGTGTCTCAGTGTCTCCGTGTCTCAGTGTCTCCGTGTCTCCGTTTCTCAGTGTCTCAGTGTCTCCGTGTCTCCGTTTCTCAGTGACTCAGTGTCTCAGTGTCTCCGTGTCTCACTGCCTCCGTGTCTCCGTGTCTCCGTTTCTCAGTGTCTCAGTGCCTCATTGTCTCCGTGTCTCCGTGTCTCAGTGTCTCAGTGTCTCCGTGTCTCAGTGTCTCAGTGTCTCCGTGTCTCCGTTTCTCAGTGTCTCAGTGTCTCAGTTTCTCAGTGTCTCCGTGTCTCAGTGTCTCAGTGACTCCGTGTCTCCGTTTCTCAGTGTCTCAGTGTCTCAGTGTCTCAGTGTCTCCGTTTCTCAGTGTCTCAGTGTCTCCGTGTCTCAGTGTCTCCGTGTCTCCGTGTCTCAGTGTCTCAGTGTCTCCGTTTCACAGTGTCTCAGTATCTCAGTGTCTCAGTGTCTCAGTGTCTCCGTGTCTCAGTGTCTCCGTGTCTCCGTTTCTCAGTGTCTCAGTGTCTCAGTGTCTCCGTGTCTCCGTTTCTCAGTGTCTCAGTGTCTCCGTTTCTCAGTGTCTCAGTGTCTCCGTGTCTCAGTGTCTCAGTGTCTAATTGTCTCCGTGTCTCCGTGTCTCAGTGTCTCCGTGTCTCCGTGTCTCCGTTTCTCAGTGTCTCAGTGTCTCACTGTCTCCGTGTCTCCGTGTCTCAGTGTCTCAGTGTCTCAGTGTCTCCGTGTCTCCGTTTCTCAGTGTCTCAGTGTCTCAGTGTCTCAGTTTCTCAGTGTCTCAGTGTCTCCGTGTCTCCGTGTCACCGTTTCTCAGTGTCTCAGAGTCTCAGTGTCTCTGTGTCTCCGTTTCTCAGTGTCTCAGTGTCTCCGTGTCTCCGTGTCTCAGTGTCTCCGTGTCTCCGTTTCTCAGTGTCTCAGTGTCTCCGTGTCTCAGTGTCTCAGTGTCTCCGTGTCTCCGTTTCTCAGTGTCTCAGTGTCTCAGTGTCTCCGTGTCTCCGTTTCTCAGTGTCTCAGTGTCTCCGTGTCTCCGGTTCTCAGTGTCTCAGTGTCTCAGTGTCTCCGTGTCTCAGTGTCTCAGTGCCTCCGTGTCTCCGTGTCTCCGTTTCTCAGTGTCTCAGTGTCTCAGTGTCTCAGTGTCTCAGTGTCTCTGTGTCTCAGTTTCTCAGTGTCTCAGAGTCTCATTGTTTCAGAGTCTCATTGTCTCAGAGTCTCAGTGACTCAGTGTCTCTGTGTCTCAGTGTCTCTGTGTCTCCGTGTCTCCGTTTCTCAGTGTCTCAGTGTCTCCGTGTCTCCGTGTCTCCGTGTCTCCGTTTCTCAGTGTCTCAGTGTCTCAGTGTCTCCGTGTCTCCGTGTCTCAGTGTCTCCGTGTCTCAGTGTCTCAGTGTCTCATTGTCTCAGAGTCTCAGTGACTCAGTGTCTCTGTGTCTCAGTGTCTCAGTGTCTCAGTGTCTCCGTGTCTCCGTTTCTCAGTGTCTCAGTGTCTCCGTGTCTCCGTTTCTCAGTGTCTCAGTGTCTCAGAGTCTCCGTGTCTCAGTGTCTCAGTGTCTCCGTGTCTCAGTGACTCCGTGTCTCCGTTTCTCAGTGTCTCCGTGTCTCAGTGTCTCAGTGTCTCTGTGTCTCAGTGTCTCCGTGTCTCCGTTTCTCAGTGTCTCAGTGTCTCCGTGTCTCCGTGTCTCCGTTTCTCAGTGTCTCAGTGTCTCCGTGTCTCCGTGTCTCCGTTTCTCAGTGTCTCAGTGTCTCAGTGTCTCCGTGTCTCAGTGTCTCAGTGTCTCCGTGTCTCCGTTTCTCAGTGTCTCAGTGTCTCAGTGTCTCCGTGTCTCAGTGTCTCAGTGTCTCTGTGTCTCCGTGTCTCCGTTTCTCAGTGTCTCAGTGTCTCCGTGTCTCAGTGTCTCCGTGTCTCCGTTTCTCAGTGTCTCAGTGTCTCCGTGTCTCCGGTTCTCAGTGTCTCAGTGTCTCAGTGTCTCCGTGTCTCAGTGTCTCAGTGCCTCCGTGTCTCCGTGTCTCCGTTTCTCAGTGTCTCAGTGTCTCAGTGTCTCCGTGTCTCAGTGTCTCAGTGTCTCTGTGTCTCTGTTTCTCAGTGTCTCAGAGTCTCATTGTTTCAGAGTCTCATTGTCTCAGAGTCTCAGTGACTCAGTGTCTCTGTGTCTCAGTGTCTCTGTGTCTCCGTGTCTCCGTTTCTCAGTGTCTCAGTGTCTCCGTGTCTCAGTGTCTCCGTGTCTCCGTGTCTCCGTTTCTCAGTGTCTCAGTGTCTCCGTGTCTCCGTGTCTCAGTGTCTCCGTGTCTCAGTGTCTCAGTGTCTCCGTGTCTCCGTTTCTCAGTGTCTCAGTGTCTCAGTGTCTCCGTGTCTCAGTGTCTCAGTGTCTCCGTGTCTCCGTTTCTCAGTGTCTCAGTGTCTCATTGTCTCAGAGTCTCAGTGACTCAGTGTCTCTGTGTCTCAGTGTCTCAATGTCTCCGTGTCTCCGTGTCTCCGTTTCTCAGTGTCTCAGTGTCTCCGTGTCTCCGTTTCTCAGTGTCTCAGTGTCTCAGAGTCTCCGTGTCTCAGTGTCTCAGTGTCTCCGTGTCTCAGTGTCTCCGTGTCTCCGTTTCTCAGTGTCTCCGTGTCTCAGTGTCTCAGTGTCTCTGTGTCTCAGTGTCTCCGTGTCTCCGTTTCTCAGTGTCTCAGTGTCTCCGTGTCTCCGTGTCTCCGTTTCTCAGTGTCTCAGTGTCTCAGTGTCTCCGTGTCTCCGTGTCTCCGTTTCTCAGTGTCTCAGTGTCTCAGTGTCTCCGTGTCTCAGTGTCTCAGTGTCTCCGTGTCTCCGTTTCTCAGTGTCTCAGTGTCTCAGTGTCTCCGTGTCTCAGTGTCTCAGTGTCTCTGTGTCTCCGTGTCTCCGTTTCTCAGTGTCTCAGTGTCTCCGTGTCTCCGTGTCTCAGTGTCTCAGTGTCTCAGTGTCTCCGTGTCTCAGTGTCTCAGTGTCTCCGTGTCTCCGTTTCTCAGTGTCTCAGTGTCGCAGTGTCTCCGTGTCTCAGTGTCTCAGTGTCTCCGTGTCTCAGTGTCTCTGTGTCTCCGTGTCTCCGTTTCTCAGTGTCTCAGTGTCTCTGTGTCTCAGTGTCTCTGTGTCTCCGTTTCTCAGTGTCTCAGTGTCTCAGTGTCTCCGTATCTCCGTGTCACACTGTCTCTGTGTCTCTGTGTCTCAGTGTCTCCGTGTCTCAGTGTCTCAGTGTCTCCGTGTCTCCGTTTCTCAGTGTCTCAGTGTCTCCGTGTCTCAGTGTCTCCGTGTCTCCGTTTCTCAGTGTCTCAGTGTCTCCGTGTCTCCGTTTCTCAGTGACTCAGTGTCTCAGTGTCTCCGTGTCTCACTGCCTCCGTGTCTCCGTGTCTCCGTTTCTCAGTGTCTCAGTGCCTCATTGTCTCCGTGTCTCCGTGTCTCAGTGTCTCAGTGTCTCCGTGTCTCAGTGTCTCAGTGTCTCCGTGTCTCCGTTTCTCAGTGTCTCAGTGTCTCAGTTTCTCAGTGTCTCCGTGTCTCAGTGTCTCAGTGACTCCGTGTCTCCGTTTCTCAGTGTCTCAGTGTCTCAGTGTCTCAGTGTCTCCGTTTCTCAGTGTCTCAGTGTCTCCGTGTCTCAGTGTCTCCGTGTCTCCGTGTCTCAGTGTCTCAGTGTCTCCGTTTCACAGTGTCTCAGTATCTCAGTGTCTCAGTGTCTCAGTGTCTCCGTGTCTCAGTGTCTCCGTGTCTCCGTTTCTCAGTGTCTCAGTGTCTCAGTGTCTCCGTGTCTCCGTTTCTCAGTGTCTCAGTGTCTCCGTTTCTCAGTGTCTCAGTGTCTCCGTGTCTCAGTGTCTCAGTGTCTAATTGTCTCCGTGTCTCCGTGTCTCAGTGTCTCCGTGTCTCCGTGTCTCCGTTTCTCAGTGTCTCAGTGTCTCACTGTCTCCGTGTCTCCGTGTCTCAGTGTCTCAGTGTCTCAGTGTCTCCGTGTCTCCGTTTCTCAGTGTCTCAGTGTCTCAGTGTCTCAGTTTCTCAGTGTCTCAGTGTCTCCGTGTCTCCGTGTCACCGTTTCTCAGTGTCTCAGAGTCTCAGTGTCTCTGTGTCTCCGTTTCTCAGTGTCTCAGTGTCTCCGTGTCTCCGTGTCTCAGTGTCTCCGTGTCTCCGTTTCTCAGTGTCTCAGTGTCTCCGTGTCTCAGTGTCTCAGTGTCTCCGTGTCTCCGTTTCTCAGTGTCTCAGTGTCTCAGTGTCTCCGTGTCTCCGTTTCTCAGTGTCTCAGTGTCTCCGTGTCTCCGGTTCTCAGTGTCTCAGTGTCTCAGTGTCTCCGTGTCTCAGTGTCTCAGTGCCTCCGTGTCTCCGTGTCTCCGTTTCTCAGTGTCTCAGTGTCTCAGTGTCTCAGTGTCTCAGTGTCTCTGTGTCTCAGTTTCTCAGTGTCTCAGAGTCTCATTGTTTCAGAGTCTCATTGTCTCAGAGTCTCAGTGACTCAGTGTCTCTGTGTCTCAGTGTCTCTGTGTCTCCGTGTCTCCGTTTCTCAGTGTCTCAGTGTCTCAGTGTCTCAGTGTCTCCGTGTCTCCGTGTCTCCGTTTCTCAGTGTCTCAGTGTCTCAGTGTCTCCGTGTCTCCGTGTCTCAGTGTCTCCGTGTCTCAGTGTCTCAGTGTCTCATTGTCTCAGAGTCTCAGTGACTCAGTGTCTCTGTGTCTCAGTGTCTCAGTGTCTCAGTGTCTCCGTGTCTCCGTTTCTCAGTGTCTCAGTGTCTCCGTGTCTCCGTTTCTCAGTGTCTCAGTGTCTCAGAGTCTCCGTGTCTCAGTGTCTCAGTGTCTCCGTGTCTCAGTGACTCCGTGTCTCCGTTTCTCAGTGTCTCCGTGTCTCAGTGTCTCAGTGTCTCTGTGTCTCAGTGTCTCCGTGTCTCCGTTTCTCAGTGTCTCAGTGTCTCCGTGTCTCCGTGTCTCCGTTTCTCAGTGTCTCAGTGTCTCCGTGTCTCCGTGTCTCCGTTTCTCAGTGTCTCAGTGTCTCAGTGTCTCCGTGTCTCAGTGTCTCAGTGTCTCCGTGTCTCCGTTTCTCAGTGTCTCAGTGTCTCAGTGTCTCCGTGTCTCAGTGTCTCAGTGTCTCTGTGTCTCCGTGTCTCCGTTTCTCAGTGTCTCAGTGTCTCCGTGTCTCCGTGTCTCAGTGTCTCAGTATCTCAGTGTCTCCGTGTCTCAGTGTCTCAGTGTCTCCGTGTCTCCGTTTCTCAGTGTCTCAGTGTCTCAGTGTCTCCGTGTCTCAGTGTCTCAGTGTCTCCGTGTCTCAGTGTCTCTGTGTCTCCGTGTCTCCGTTTCTCAGTGTCTCAGTGTCTCTGTGTCTCAGTGTCTCTGTGTCTCCGTTTCTCAGTGTCTCAGTGTCTCAGTGCCTCCGTATCTCCGTGTCTCAGTGTCTCTGTGTCTCTGTGTCTCAGTGTCTCCGTGTCTCAGTGTCTCAGTGTCTCCGTGTCTCCGTTTCTCAGTGTCTCAGTGTTTCCGTGTCTCAGTGTCTCCGTGTCTCCGTTTCTCAGTGTCTCAGTGTCTCAGTGTCTCCGTGTCTCCGTTTCTCAGTGTCTCAGTGTCTCAGTGTCTCCGTGTCTCACTGCCTCCGTGTCTCCGTGTCTCCGTTTCTCAGTGTCTCAGTGTCTCCGTGTCTCCGTTTCTCAGTGTCTCAGTGTTTCCGTGTCTCAGTGTCTCCGTGTCTCCGTTTCTCAGTGTCTCAGTGTCTCAGTGTCTCCGTGTCTCCGTTTCTCAGTGTCTCAGTGTCTCAGTGTCTCCGTGTCTCAGTGTCTCAGTGTCTCCGTGTCTCCGTTTCTCAGTGTCTCAGTGTTTCCGTGTCTCAGTGTCTCCGTGTCTCCGTTTCTCAGTGTCTCAGTGTCTCAGTGTCTCCGTGTCTCCGTTTCTCAGTGTCTCAGTGTCTCAGTGTCTCCGTGTCTCACTGCCTCCGTGTCTCCATGTCTCAGTGTCTCAGTGTCTCAGTGTCTCAGTGTCTCAGTGTCTCCGTGTCTCAGTGTCTCAGTGTCTCCGTGTCTCCGTTTCTCAGTGTCTCAGTGTCTCAGTTTCTCAGTGTCTCCGTGTCTCAGTGTCTCAGTGTCTCCGTGTCTCCGTTTCTCAGTGTCTCAGTGTCTCAGTGTCTCAGTGTCTCCGTTTCTCAGTGTCTCAGTGTCTCCGTGTCTCAGTGTCTCCGTGTCTCCGTGTCTCAGTGTCTCAGTGTCTCCGTTTCTCAGTGTCTCAGTATCTCAGTGTCTCAGTGTCTCAGTGTCTCCGTGTCTCAGTGTCTCCGTGTCTCCGTGTCTCCGTTTCTCAGTGTCTCAGTGTCTCAGTGTCTCAGTGTCTCCGTGTCTCAGTGTCTCAGTGTCTCAGTGTCTCCGTGTGTCAGTGTCTCCGTGTCTCCGTGTCTCCGTTTCTCAGTGTCTCAGTGTCTCCGTGTCTCCGTTTCTCAGTGTCTCAGTGTCTCAGTGTCTCCGTGTCTCCGTTTCTCAGTGTCTCAGTGTCTCAGTGTATCCGTGTCTCAGTGTCTCAGTGCCTCCGTGTCTCCGTTTCTCAGTGTCTCAGTGTCTCAGTGTCTCCGTGTCTCCGTGTCTCAGTGTCTCAGTGTCTCTGCGTCACCGTGTCTCTGTTTCTCAGTGTCTCATTGTTTCAGAGTCTCATTGTCTCAGAGTCTCAGTGACTCAGTGTCTCTGTGTCTCAGAGTCTCTGTGTCTCCGTGTCTCCGTGTCTCCGTTTCTCAGTGTCTCTGTGTCTCAGTGTCTCTGTGTCTCCGTATCTCCGTGTCTCCGTTTCTCAGTGTCTCAGTGTCTCCGCGTCTCAGTGTCTCCGTGTCTCCGTTTCTCAGTGTCTCAGTGTCTCCATGTCTCAGTGTCTCAGTGTCTCCGTGTCTCCGTGTCTCAGTGTCTCACTGTCTCCGTGTCTCAGTGTCTCAGTGTCTCATTGTCTCAGAGTCTCAGTGTCTCTGTGTCTCAGTGTCTCAGTGTCTCCGTTTCTCAGTGTCTCAGTGTCTCCGTGTCTCCGTTTCTCAGTGTCTAAGTGTCTCCGTGTCTCAGTGTTCCCGTGTCTCAGTGTCTCCGTGTCTCCGTTTCTCAGTGTCTCCGTGTCTCCGTTTCTCAGTGTCTCAGTGTCTCAGTGTCTCAGTGTCTCCGTGTCTCCGTTTCTCAGTGTCTCAGTGTCTCAGTGTCTCCGTGTCTCAGTGTCTCAGTGTCTCTGTGTCTCCGTGTCTCCGTGTCTCCGTTTCTCACTGTCTCAGTGTCTCCGTGTCTCAGTGTCTCAGTGTCTCCGTGTCTCCGTTTCTCAGTGTCTCAGTGTCTCAGTGTCTCAGTGTCTCCGTGTCTCAGTGTCTCAGTGTCTCCGTGTCTCAGTGACTCACTGTCTCCGTGTCTCAGTGTCTCAGTGTCTCCGTGTCTCCGTGTCTCCGTTTCTCAGTGTCTCAGTGTCTCATTGTCTCAGAGTCTCAGTGACTCAGTGTCTCTGTGTCTCTGTGTCTCAGTGTCTCAGTGTCTCCGTGTCTCCGTTTCTCAGTGTCTCCGTGTCTCCGTTTCTCAGTGTCTCAGCGTCTCAGTGTCTCAGTGTCTCCGTGTCTCAGTGTCTGAGTGTCTCAGTGTCTCAGTGTCTCAGTGTCTCCGTGTCTCAGTGTCTCCGTGTCTCCGTTTCTCAGTGTCTCAGTGTCTCAGTGTCTCCGTGTCTCTGTGTCTCCGTTTCTCAGTGTCTCAGTGTCTCAGTGTGTCAGTGTCTCAGTGTCTCAGTGTCTCCGTGTCTCCGTTTCTCAGTGTCTCAGTGTCTCCGTGTCTCCGTTTCTTAGTGTCTCAGTGTCTCAGTGTCTCCGTGTCTCAGTGTCTCAGTGTCTCCGTTTCTCAGTTTCTCCGTGTCTCAGTGTCTCCGTGTCTCCGTTTCTCAGTGTCTCAGTGTCTCAGTGTCTCAGTGTCTCCGTTTCTCAGTGTCTCAGTGTCTCCGTGTCTCAGTGTCTCCGTGTCTCAGTGTCTCCGTGTCTCCGTGTCTCCGTTTCTCAGTGTCTCAGTGTCTCCGTGTCTCAGTGTCTCAGTGTCTCTGTGTCTCCGTGTCTCCGTTTCTCAGTGTCTCAGTGTCTCAGTGTCTCCGTGTCTCCGTTTCTCAGTGTCTCAGTGTCTCAGTGTCTCCGTGTCTCAGTGTCTCAGTGTCTCCGTGTCTCCGTTTCTCAGTGTCTCAGTGTCTCAGTGTCTCCGTGTCTCAGTGTCTCCGTGTCTCAGTGTCTCCGTGTCTCCGTGTCTCCGTTTCTCAGTGTCTCAGTGTCTCCGTGTCTCAGTGTCTCTGTGTCTCCGTTTCTCAGTGTCTCAGTGTCTCAGTGTCTCCGTGTCTCCGTGTCTCAGTGTCTCAGTGTCTCTGTGTCTCAGTGTCTCCGTGTCTCAGTGTCTCTGTGTCTCCGTTTCTCAGTGTCTCAGTGTCGCAGTGTCTCCGTGTCTCAGTGTCTCTGTGTCTCAGTGTCTCCGTGTCTCCGTGTCTCTGTGTCTCAGTGTCTCTGTGTCTCCGTGTCTCCATGTCTCATTGTCTCAGTGCCTCAGTGTCTCCATGTCTCCGTGTCTCAGTGTCTCCGTGTCTCAATGTCTCTGTGTCTCTGTATATCTGTGTCTCCGTGTCTCAGTGTCTCAGAGTCTCCTTGTCTCCGTTTCTCAGTGTCTCCGTGTCTCAGTCTCTCAGTGTCTCTGTGTCTCAGTTTCTCCGTGTCTCAGTGTCTCAGTGTCTCCGTGTCTCAGTGTCTCAGTGTCTCTGTGTCTCAGTGTCTCAGTGTCTCATTGAGTCAGAGTCTCAGTGTCTCCGTGCCTCAGTGTCTCAGTGTCTCAGTGTCGCTGTGTCTCAGTGTCGCCGTGTATCAGTGTCTCAGCGTCTCCGTGTCTCAGTGTCTCAGAGTCTCCGTGTCTCAGAGTCTCCGTGTCTCCGTGTCTCAGTGTCTACGTGTCTCCGTGTCTCCATGTCTCAGTGTCTCAGTGTCTCAGAGCCTCAGTGTCTCCGTGCCTCCGTGTCTCAGTGTCACAGTGTCTCTGTGTCTCTGTGTCTCCGTGTCTCAGTGTCTCACAGTCTCAGGGTCACAGTGTCTCTGTGTCTCTGTGTCTCCGTGTCTCAGTGTCTCAGAGTCTCAGGGTCTCAGTGTCTCTGTGTCTCAGTGTCTCAGAGTCTCAGAGTCTCAGTATCTCAGTGTCTCAGTGTCTCAGTGACTCTGTGTCTCTGTGTCTCTGTGTCTCAGAGTCTCCGTGTCTCTGTGTCTCAGTGTCTCCGTGTCTCATTGTCTCAGAGTCTCCGTGTCTCCGTGTCTCTGTGTCTCCGTGTCTCAGTGTCTCTGTGTCTCCGTGTCTCCATGTCTCATTGTCTCAGTGCCTCAGTGTCTCGGTGTCTCCGTGTCTCAGTGTCTCCGTGTCTCATGTCTCTGTGTCTCAGTATCTCTGTGTCTCCGTGTCTCAGTGTCTCAGAGTCTCCTAGTCTCCGTTTCTCAGTGTCTCCGTGTCTCAGTCTCTCAGTGTCTCTGTGTCTCTGCGTCTCAGTTTCTCCGTGTCTCAGTGTCTCAGTGTCTCCGTGTCTCTGTGTCTCAGTGTCTCAGAGTCTCAGTGTCTCTGTGTCTCAGTGTCTCTGTGTCTCTGTGTCTCTGTGTCTCCGAGTCTCAGTGTCTCAGTGTCTGAGTGTCTCAGTGTCTCTGTGTCTCAGTGTCTCAGTGTCTCATTGACTCAGAGTCTCAGTGTCTCCGTGCCTCAGTGTCTCAGGGTCTCAGAGTCTCAGTGTCTCAGTGTCGCTGTGTCTCAGTGTCTCAGTGTCGCCATGTCTCAGTGTCTCAGCGTCTCCGTGTCTCCGTGTCTCAGTGTCTCAGAGTCTCAGTGTCTCAGTGTCTCCGTGTCTCCGTGTCTCAGTGTCTCAGTGTCTCAGAGTCTCCGTGACTCAGAGTCTCCATGTCTCCGTGTCTCCGTGTCTCAGTGTTTCAGTGTCTCAGTGTCTCTGTGTCTCAGTGTCTCTGTGTCTCTGTGTCTCCGTGTCTCAGTGTCTGTGTGTCTCCGTGTCTCATTGTCTCAGAGTCTCAGTGTCTCTGTGTCTCAGTGTCTCTGTGTCTCAGTGTCTCCGTGCCTCAGTGTCTCAGTTTCTCCGTGTCTCCGTGTCTCAGTGTCTCAGTGTCTCAGTGTCTCAGTGTCTCCGTGTCTCCGTTTCTCAGTGTCTCAGTGTCTCAGTATCTCAGTGTCTCCGTGTCTCAGTGTCTCAGTGTCTCCGTGTCTCCGTGTCTCAGTGTCTCAGTGTCTCAGTGTCTCAGTGTCTCCGTGTCTCAGTGTCTCAGTGTCTCCGTGTCTCCGTTTCTCAGTGTCTCAGTGTCTCCGTGTCTCCGTGTCTCCGTTTCTCAGTGTCTCACTGTCTCAGTGTCTCAGTGTCTCCGTGTCTCCGTTTCTCAGTGTCTCAGTGTCTCCGTGTCTCCGTTTCTCAGTGTCTCAGTGTCTCAGTGTCTCCGTGTCTCAGTGTCTCAGTGCCTCCGTGTCTCCGTTTCTCAGTGTCTCAGTGTCTCAGTGTCTCCGTGTCTCAGTGTCTCTGTGTCTCTGTTTCTCAGTGTCTCAGTGTCTCATTGTTTCAGAGTCTCATTGTCTCAGAGTCTCAGTGACTCAGTGTCTCTGTGTCTCAGTGTCTCTGTGTCTCCGTGTCACCGTTTCTCAGTGTCTCCGTGTCTCAGTGTCTCCGTGTCTCCGTGTCTCCGTTTCTCAGTGTCTCAGTGTCTCCGTGTCTCCGTGTCTCAGTGTCTCACTGTCTCCGTGTCTCAGTGTCTCAGTGTCTCATTGTCTCAGAGTCTCAGTGACTCAGTGTCTCAGTGTCTCTGTGTCTCAGTGTCTCAGTGTCTCCGTGTCTCCGTGTCTCCGTTTCTCAGTGTCTCAGTGTCTCCGTGTCTCCGTTTCTCAGTGTCTCAGTGTCTCAGAGTCTCCGTGTCTCAGTGTCTCAGTGTCTCCGTGTCTCAGTGTCTCAGTGTCTCCGTGTCTCCGTTTCTCAGTGTCTCCGTGTCTCAGTGTCTCTGTGTCTCAGTGTCTCCGTGTCTCCGTTTCTCAGTGTCTCAGTGTCTCCGTGTCTCAGTGTCTCCGTGTCTCCGTGTCTCCGTTTCTCAGTGTCTCAGTGTCTCAGTGTCTCCGTGTCTCCGTTTCTCAGTGTCTCAGTGTCTCAGTGTCTCCGTGTCTCAGTGTCTCAGTGTCTCCGTGTCTCCGTTTCTCAGTGTCTCAGTGTCTCAGTGTCTCCGTGTCTCAGTGTCTCAGTGTCTCTGTGTCTCCGTGTCTCCGTTTCTCAGTGTCTCAGTGTCTCCGTGTCTCCGTGTCTCAGTGTCTCAGTGTCTCAGTGTCTCCGTGTCTCAGTGTCTCAGTGTCTCCGTGTCTCCGTTTCTCAGTGTCTCAGTGTCTCAGTGTCTCAGTGTCTCCGTGTCTCAGTGTCTCCGTGTCTCAGTGTCTCAGTGTCTCCGTTTCTCTGTGTCTCAGTGTCTCTGTGTCTCAGTGTCTCTGTGTCTCCGTTTCTCAGTGTCTCAGTGTCTCAGTGTCTCCGTATCTCCGTGTCTCAGTGTCTCTGTGTCTCTGAGTCTCAGTGTCTCCGTGTCTCAGTGTCTCAGTGTCTCCGTGTCTCCGTTTCTCAGTGTCTCAGTGTCTCCGTGTCTCAGTGTCTCCGTGTCTCCGTTTCTCAGTGTCTCAGTGTCTCCGTGTCTCCGTTTCTCAGTGTCTCAGTGTCTCCGTGTCTCAGTGCCTCCGTGTCTCCGTGTCTCCGTTTCTCAGTGTCTCAGTGTCTCATTGTCTCCGTGTCTCCGTGTCTCAGTGTCTCAGTGTCTCCGTGTCTCAGTGTCTCCGTGTCTCCGTTTCTCAGTGTCTCAGTGTCTCAGTTTCTCAGTGTCTCCGTGTCTCAGTGTCTCAGTGTCTCCGTGTCTCCGTTTCTCAGTGTCTCAGTGTCTCAGTGTCTCAGTGTCTCCGTTTCTCAGTGTCTCAGTGTCTCCGTGTCTCAGTGTCTCCGTGTCTCCGTGTCTCAGTGTCTCAGTGTCTCCGTTTCTCAGTGTCTCAGTATCTCAGTGTCTCCGTGTCTCAGTGTCTCCGTGTCTCCGTGTCTCCGTTTCTCAGTGTCTCAGTGTCTCAGTGTCTCAGTGTCTCCGTGTCTCAGTGTCTCAGTGTCTCCGTGTGTCAGTGTCTCCGTGTCTCCGTGTCTCCGTTTCTCAGTGTCTCAGTGTCTCCGTGTCTCCGTTTCTCAGTGTCTCAGTGTCTCAGTGTCTCCGTGTCTCCGTTTCTCAGTGTCTCAGTGTCTCAGTGTATCCGTGTCTCAGTGTCTCAGTGCCTCCGTGTCTCCGTTTCTCAGTGTCTCAGTGTCTCAGTGTCTCCGTGTCTCCGTGTCTCAGTGTCTCAGTGTCTCTGCGTCACCGTGTCTCTGTTTCTCAGTGTCTCATTGTTTCATAGTCTCATTGTCTCATTGTCTCAGAGTCTCAGTGACTCAGTGTCTCAGTGTCTCTGTGTCTCTGTGTCTCCGTGTCTCCGTTTCTCAGTGTCTCCGCGTCTCAGTGTCTCCGTGTCTCCGTGTCTCCGTTTCTCAGTGTCTCAGTGTCTCCGTGTCTCAGTGTCTCAGTGTCTCCGTGTCTCCGTGTCTCAGTGTCTCACTGTCTTCGTGTCTCAGTGTCTCAGTGTCTCATTGTCTCAGAGTCTCAGTGTCTCTGTGTCTCAGTGTCTCAGTGTCTCCGTGTCTCCGTTTCTCAGTGTCTCAGTGTCTCCGTGTCTCCGTTTCTCAGTGTCTAAGTGTCTCCGTGTCTCAGTGTTTCCGTGTCTCAGTGTCTCCGTGTCTCCGTTTCTCAGTGTCTCCGTGTCTCCGTTTCTCAGTGTCTCAGTGTCTCAGTGTCTCAGTGTCTCAGTGTCTCCGTGTCTCCGTTTCTCAGTGTCTCAGTGTCTCAGTGTCTCCGTGTCTCCGTGTCTCCGTTTCTCAGTGTCTCAGTGTCTCCGTGTCTCAGTGTCTCAGTGTCTCCGTGTCTCCGTTTCTCAGTGTCTCAGTGTCTCAGTGTCTCAGTGTCTCCGTGTCTCAGTGTCTCCGTGTCTCAGTGTCTCACTGTCTCCGTGTCTCAGTGTCTCAGTGTCTCTGTGTCTCCGTGTCTCCGTTTCTCAGTGTCTCAGTGTCTCATTGTCTCAGAGTCTCAGTGACTCAGTGTCTCTGTGTCTCTGTGTCTCAGTGTCTCAGTGTCTCCGTGTCTCCGTTTCTCAGTGTCTCCGTGTCTCCGTTTCTCAGTGTCTCAGCGTCTCAGTGTCTCAGTGTCTCCGTGTCTCAGTGTCTGAGTGTCTCAGTGTCTCAGTGTCTCAGTGTCTCCGTGTCTCCGTTTCTCAGTGTCTCAGTGTCTCATTGTCTCAGAGTCTCAGTGACTCAGTGTCTCTGTGTCTCTGTGTCTCAGTGTCTCAGTGTCTCCGTGTCTCCGTTTCTCAGTGTCTCCGTGTCTCCGTTTCTCAGTGTCTCAGCGTCTCAGTGTCTCAGTGTCTCCGTGTCTCAGTGTCTGAGTGTCTCAGTGTCTCAGTGTCTCAGTGTCTCCGTGTCTCAGTGTCTCCGTGTCTCCGTTTCTCAGTGTCTCAGTGTCTCAGTGTCTCCGTGTCTCTGTGTCTCCGTTTCTCAGTGTCTCAGTGTCTCAGTGTGTCAGTGTCTCAGTGTCTCAGTGTCTCCGTGTCTCCGTTTCTCAGTGTCTCAGTGTCTCCGTGTCTCCGTTTCTTAGTGTCTCAGTGTCTCAGTGTCTCCGTGTCTCAGTGTCTCAGTGTCTCCGTTTCTCAGTGTCTCCGTGTCTCAGTGTCTCCGTGTCTCCGTTTCTCAGTGTCTCAGTGTCTCAGTGTCTCAGTGTCTCCGTTTCTCAGTGTCTCAGTGTCTCCGTGTCTCAGTGTCTCCGTGTCTCCGTTTCTCAGTGTCTCAGTGTCTCAGTGTCTCCGTGTCTCAGTGTCTCAGTGTCTCTGTGTCTCCGTGTCTCCGTTTCTCAGTGTCTCAGTGTCTCCGTGTCTCCGTTTCTCAGTGTCTCAGTGTCTCAGTGTCTCCGTGTCTCAGTGTCTCAGTGTCTCCGTGTCTCCGTTTCTCAGTGTCTCAGTGTCTCCGTGTCTCAGTGTCTCCGTGTCTCAGTGTCTCCGTGTCTCCGTGTCTCCGTTTCTCAGTGTCTCAGTGTCTCAGTGTCTCCGTGTCTCAGTGTCTCTGTGTCTCCGTTTCTCAGTGTCTCAGTGTCTCAGTGTCTCCGTGTCTCCGTGTCTCAGTGTCTCAGTGTCTCTGTGTCTCAGTGTCTCCGTGTCTCAGTGTCTCCGTGTCTCCGTTTCTCAGTGTCTCAGTGTCTCAGTGTCTCCGTGTCTCCGTTTCTCAGTGTCTCAGTGTTTCAGTGTCTCCGTTTCTCAGTGTCTCAGTGTCTCCGTGTCTCCGTTTCTCAGTGTCTCAGTGTCTCAGTGTTTCCGTGTCTCAGTGTCTCAGTGTCTCCGTGTCTCCGTTTCTCAGTGTCTCAGTGTCTCAGTGTCTCAGTGTCTCAGTGTCTCCGTGTCTCAGTGTCTCCGTTTCTCAGTGTCTCAGTGTCTCCGTGTCTCAGTGTCTCCGTGTCTCCGTGTCTCAGTGTCTCAGTGTCTCCGTTTCTCAGTGTCTCAGTATCTCAGTGTCTCAGTGTCTCCGTGTCTCCGTGTCTCCGTTTCTCAGTGTCTCAGTGTCTCAGTGTCTCAGTGTCTCCGTGTCTCAGTGTCTCAGTGTCTCCGTGTGTCAGTGTCTCCGTGTCTCCGTGTCTCCGTTTCTCAGTGTCTCAGTGTCTCCGTTTCTCAGTGTCTCCGTGTCTCAGTGTCTCAGTGTCTCATTGTCTCCGTGTCTCAGTGTCTCCGTGTCTCCGTTTCTCAGTGTCTCAGTGTCTCCGTGTCTCAGTGTCTCAGTGTCTCCGTGTCTCAGTGTCTCCGTGTCTCCGTGTCTCCGTTTCTCAGTGTCTCAGTGTCTCTGTGTCTCCGTTTCTCAGTGTCTCAGTGTCTCAGTGTCTCCGTATCTCTGTGTCTCAGTGCCTCAGTGTCTCTGTGTCTCAGTGTCTCAGTGTCTCCGTGTCTCCGTTTCTCAGTGTCTCAGTGTCTCCGTGTCTCAGTGTCTCAGTGTCTCCGTGTCTCAGTGTCTCCGTGTCTCCGTTTCTCAGTGTCTCAGTGTCTCAGTGTCTCAGTGTCTCCGTTTCTCAGTGTCTCAGTGTCTCCGTGTCTCCGTTTCTCAGTGTCTCAGTGTCTCCGTGTCTCAGTGCCTCCGTGTCTCCGTTTCTCAGTGTCTCAGTGTCTCCGTGTCTCAGTGTCTCTGTGTCTCCGTGTCTCTGTTTCTCAGTGTCTCAGTGTCTCATTGTCTCAGAGTCTCATTGTCTCAGAGTCTCAGTGACTCAGTGTCTCTGTGTCTCTGTGTCTCAGTGTCTCCGTTTCTCAGTGTCTCCGTGTCTCCGTGTCTCCGTTTCTCAGTGTCTCAGTGTCTCAGTGTCTCCGTGTCTCAGTGTCTCAGTGTCTCAGTGTCTCCGTGTCTCAGTGTCTCACTGTCTCCGTGTCTCAGTGTCTCAGTGTCTCATTGTCTCAGAGTCTCAGTGACTCAGTGTCTCTGTGTCTCTGTGTCTCAGTGTCTCCGTGTCTCCGTTTCTCAGTGTCTCAGTGTCTCCGTGTCTCCGTTTCTCAGTGTCTCAGTGTCTCAGAGTCTCCGTTTCTCAGTGTCTCAGTGTCTCTGTGTCTCAGTGTCTCTGTGTCTCCGTGTCTCAGTTTCTCAGTGTCTCAGTGTCTCCGTGTCTCAGTGTGTCAGTGTCTCCGTGTCTCCGTTTCTCAGTGTCTCCGTGTCTCCGTGTCTCCGTTTCTCAGTGTCTCAGTGTCTCCGTGTCTCAGTGTCTCCGTTTCTCAGTGTCTCAGTGTCTCAGTGTCTCCGTGTCTCAGTGTCCCAGTGTCTCCGTGTCTCCGTTTCTCAGTGTCTCAGTGTCTCCGTGTCTCTGTGTCTCCGTGTCTCCGTTTCTCAGTGTCTCAGTGTCTCAGTGTCTCCGTGTCTCCGTGTCTCAGTGTCTCAGTGTCTCAGTGTCTCCGTGTCTCAGTGTCTCAGTGTCTCCGTGTCTCCGTTTCTCAGTGTCTCAGTGTCTCAGTGTCTCCGTGTCTCAGTGTCTCCGTGTCTCCGTGTCTCAGTGTCTCAGTGTCTCAGTGTCTCCGTGTCTCCGTTTCTCAGTGTCTCAGTGTCTCAGTGTCTCAGTGTCTCCGTGTCTCCGTGTCTCCGTTTCTCAGTGTCTCAGTGTCTCCGTGTCTCCGTTTCTCAGTGTCTCAGTGTCTCCGTGTCTCCGTTTCTCAGTGTCTCAGTGTCTCAGTGCCTCCGTTTCTCAGTGTCTCAGTGTCTCATTGTCTCCGTGTCTCAGTGTCTCAGTGTCTCCGTGTCTCCGTTTCTCAGTGTCTCAGTGTCTCAGTGTCTCAGTTTCTTAGTGTCTCCGTGTCTCCGTGTCTCCGTTTCTCAGTGTCTCAGAGTCTCAGTGTCTCTGTGTCTCCGTTTCTCAGTGTCTCCGTGTCTCCGTGTCTCAGTGTCTCAGTGTCTCAGTGTCTCCGTGTCTCCGTTTCTCAGTGTCTCAGTGTCTCCGTGTCTCCGTGTCTCCGTGTCTCCGTTTCTCACTGTCTCAGTGTCTCAGTGTCTCCGTGTCTCCGTGTCTCAGTGTCTCAGTGTCTCCGTGTCTCCGTTTCTCAGTGTCTCAGTGTCTCAGTGTCTCCGTGTCTCAGTGTCTCAGTGCCTCCGTGTCTCCGTTTCTCAGTGTCTCAGTGTCTCAGTGTCTCCGTGTCTCAGTGTCTCTGTGTCTCTGTTTCTCAGTGTCTCAGTGTCTCATTGTTTCAGAGTCTCATTGTCTCAGAGTCTCAGTGACTCAGTGTCTCTGTGTCTCAGTGTCTCTGTGTCTCCGTGTCTCCGTTTCTCAGTGTCTCCGTGTCTCAGTGTCTCCGTGTCTCCGTGTCTCAGTGTCTCACTGTCTCCGTGTCTCAGTGTCTCAGTGTCTCATTGTCTCAGAGTCTCAGTGACTCAGTGTCTCAGTGTCTCTGTGTCTCAGTGTCTCAGTGTCTCCGTGTCTCCGTGTCTCCGTTTCTCAGTGTCTCAGTGTCTCCGTGTCTCCGTTTCTCAGTGTCTCAGTGTCTCAGAGTCTCCGTGTCTCAGTGTCTCAGTGTCTCCGTGTCTCAGTGTCTCAGTGTCTCCGTGTCTCCGTTTCTCAGTGTCTCCGTGTCTCAGTGTCTCTGTGTCTCAGTGTCTCCGTGTCTCCGTTTCTCAGTGTCTCAGTGTCTCCGTGTCTCAGTGTCTCCGTGTCTCCGTGTCTCCGTTTCTCAGTGTCTCAGTGTCTCAGTGTCTCCGTGTCTCCGTTTCTCAGTGTCTCAGTGTCTCAGTGTCTCCGTGTCTCAGTGTCTCAGTGTCTCCGTGACTCCGTTTCTCAGTGTCTCAGTGTCTCAGTGTCTCCGTGTCTCAGTGTCTCAGTGTCTCTGTGTCTCCGTGTCTCCGTTTCTCAGTGTCTCAGTGTCTCCGTGTCTCCGTGTCTCAGTGTCTCAGTGTCTCAGTGTCTCCGTGTCTCAGTGTCTCAGTGTCTCCGTGTCTCCGTTTCTCAGTGTCTCAGTGTCTCAGTGTCTCAGTGTCTCCGTGTCTCAGTGTCTCCGTGTCTCAGTGTCTCAGTGTCTCCGTTTCTCTGTGTCTCAGTGTCTCTGTGTCTCAGTGTCTCTGTGTCTCCGTTTCTCAGTGTCTCAGTGTCTCAGTGTCTCCGTATCTCCGTGTCTCAGTGTCTCTGTGTCTCTGAGTCTCAGTGTCTCCGTGTCTCAGTGTCTCAGTGTCTCCGTGTCTCCGTTTCTCAGTGTCTCAGTGTCTCCGTGTCTCAGTGTCTCCGTGTCTCCGTTTCTCAGTGTCTCAGTGTCTCCGTGTCTCCGTTTCTCAGTGTCTCAGTGTCTCCGTGTCTCAGTGCCTCCGTGTCTCCGTGTCTCCGTTTCTCAGTGTCTCAGTGTCCCATTGTCTCCGTGTCTCCGTGTCTCAGTGTCTCAGTGTCTCCGTGTCTCAGTGTCTCCGTGTCTCCGTTTCTCAGTGTCTCAGTGTCTCAGTTTCTCAGTGTCTCCGTGTCTCAGTGTCTCAGTGTCTCCGTGTCTCCGTTTCTCAGTGTCTCAGTGTCTCAGTGTCTCAGTGTCTCCGTTTCTCAGTGTCTCAGTGTCTCCGTGTCTCAGTGTCTCCGTGTCTCCGTGTCTCAGTGTCTCAGTGTCTCCGTTTCTCAGTGTCTCAGTATCTCAGTGTCTCCGTGTCTCAGTGTCTCCGTGTCTCCGTGTCTCCGTTTCTCAGTGTCTCAGTGTCTCAGTGTCTCAGTGTCTCCGTGTCTCAGTGTCTCAGTGTCTCCGTGTGTCAGTGTCTCCGTGTCTCCGTGTCTCCGTTTCTCAGTGTCTCAGTGTCTCCGTGTCTCCGTTTCTCAGTGTCTCAGTGTCTCAGTGTCTCCGTGTCTCCGTTTCTCAGTGTCTCAGTGTCTCAGTGTATCCGTGTCTCAGTGTCTCAGTGCCTCCGTGTCTCCGTTTCTCAGTGTCTCAGTGTCTCAGTGTCTCCGTGTCTCCGTGTCTCAGTGTCTCAGTGTCTCTGCGTCACCGTGTCTCTGTTTCTCAGTGTCTCATTGTTTCATAGTCTCATTGTCTCATTGTCTCAGAGTCTCAGTGACTCAGTGTCTCAGTGTCTCTGTGTCTCTGTGTCTCCGTGTCTCCGTTTCTCAGTGTCTCCGCGTCTCAGTGTCTCCGTGTCTCCGTGTCTCCGTTTCTCAGTGTCTCAGTGTCTCCGTGTCTCAGTGTCTCAGTGTCTCCGTGTCTCCGTGTCTCAGTGTCTCACTGTCTTCGTGTCTCAGTGTCTCAGTGTCTCATTGTCTCAGAGTCTCAGTGTCTCTGTGTCTCAGTGTCTCAGTGTCTCCGTGTCTCCGTTTCTCAGTGTCTCAGTGTCTCCGTGTCTCCGTTTCTCAGTGTCTAAGTGTCTCCGTGTCTCAGTGTTTCCGTGTCTCAGTGTCTCCGTGTCTCCGTTTCTCAGTGTCTCCGTGTCTCCGTTTCTCAGTGTCTCAGTGTCTCAGTGTCTCAGTGTCTCAGTGTCTCCGTGTCTCCGTTTCTCAGTGTCTCAGTGTCTCAGTGTCTCCGTGTCTCCGTGTCTCCGTTTCTCAGTGTCTCAGTGTCTCCGTGTCTCAGTGTCTCAGTGTCTCCGTGTCTCCGTTTCTCAGTGTCTCAGTGTCTCAGTGTCTCAGTGTCTCCGTGTCTCAGTGTCTCCGTGTCTCAGTGTCTCCGTGTCTCCGTGTCTCAGTGTCTCAGTGTCTCAGTGTCTCCGTGTCTCCGTTTCTCAGTGTCTCCGTGTCTCCGTTTCTCAGTGTCTCAGCGTCTCAGTGTCTCAGTGTCTCCGTGTCTCAGTGTCTGAGTGTCTCAGTGTCTCAGTGTCTCCGTGTCTCAGTGTCTCCGTGTCTCCGTTTCTCAGTGTCTCAGTGTCTCAGTGTCTCCGTGTCTCTGTGTCTCCGTTTCTCAGTGTCTCAGTGTCTCAGTGTGTCAGTGTCTCAGTGTCTCAGTGTCTCCGTGTCTCCGTTTCTCAGTGTCTCAGTGTCTCCGTGTCTCCGTTTCTTAGTGTCTCAGTGTCTCAGTCTCTCCGTGTCTCAGTGTCTCAGTGTCTCCGTTTCTCAGTGTCTCCGTGTCTCAGTGTCTCCGTGTCTCCGTTTCTCAGTGTCTCAGTGTCTCAGTGTCTCAGTGTCTCCGTTTCTCAGTGTCTCAGTGTCTCCGTGTCTCAGTGTCTCCGTGTCTCCGTTTCTCAGTGTCTCAGTGTCTCAGTGTCTCCGTGTCTCAGTGTCTCAGTGTCTCTGTGTCTCCGTGTCTCCGTTTCTCAGTGTCTCAGTGTCTCAGTGTCTCCGTGTCTCCGTTTCTCAGTGTCTCAGTGTCTCAGTGTCTCCGTGTCTCAGTGTCTCAGTGTCTCCGTGTCTCCGTTTCTCAGTGTCTCAGTGTCTCCGTGTCTCAGTGTCTCCGTGTCTCAGTGTCTCCGTGTCTCCGTGTCTCCGTTTCTCAGTGTCTCAGTGTCTCAGTGTCTCCGTGTCTCAGTGTCTCTGTGTCTCCGTTTCTCAGTGTCTCAGTGTCTCAGTGTCTCCGTGTCTCCGTGTCTCAGTGTCTCAGTGTCTCTGTGTCTCAGTGTCTCCGTGTCTCAGTGTCTCCGTGTCTCCGTTTCTCAGTGTCTCAGTGTCTCAGTGTCTCCGTGTCTCCGTTTCTCAGTGTCTCAGTGTTTCAGTGTCTCCGTTTCTCAGTGTCTCAGTGTCTCCGTGTCTCCGTTTCTCAGTGTCTCAGTGTCTCAGTGTTTCCGTGTCTCAGTGTCTCAGTGTCTCCGTGTCTCCGTTTCTCAGTGTCTCAGTGTCTCAGTGTCTCAGTGTCTCCGTGTCTCAGTGTCTCCGTTTCTCAGTGTCTCAGTGTCTCCGTGTCTCAGTGTCTCCGTGTCTCCGTGTCTCAGTGTCTCAGTGTCTCCGTTTCTCAGTGTCTCAGTATCTCAGTGTCTCAGTGTCTCCGTGTCTCCGTGTCTCCGTTTCTCAGTGTCTCAGTGTCTCAGTGTCTCAGTGTCTCCGTGTCTCAGTGTCTCAGTGTCTCCGTGTCTCAGTGTCTCCGTGTCTCCGTGTCTCCGTTTCTCAGTGTCTCAGTGTCTCCGTGTCTCCGTTTCTCAGTGTCTCAGTGTCTCAGTGTCTCCGTGTCTCCGTTTCTCAGTGTCTCAGTGTCTCAGTGTATCCGTGTCTCAGTGTCTCAGTGCCTCCGTGTCTCCGTTTCTCAGTGTCTCAGTGTCTCCGTGTCTCCGTGTCTCAGTGTCTCAGTGTCTCTGCGTCACCGTGTCTCTGTTTCTCAGTGTCTCATTGTTTCAGAGTCTCATTGTCTCAGAGTCTCAGTGACTCAGTGTCTCAGTGTCTCTGTGTCTCTGTGTCTCCGTGTCTCCGTTTCTCAGTGTCTCCGCGTCTCAGTGTCTCCGTGTCTCCGTGTCTCCGTTTCTCAGTGTCTCAGTGTCTCCGTGTCTCAGTGTCTCCGTGTCTCCGTGTCTCAGTGTCTCACTGTCTTCGTGTCTCAGTGTCTCAGTGTCTCATTGTCTCAGAGTCTCAGTGTCTCTGTGTCTCAGTGTCTCAGTGTCTCCGTGTCTCCGTTTCTCAGTGTCTCAGTGTCTCCGTGTCTCCGTTTCTCAGTGTCTAAGTGTCTCCGTGTCTCAGTGTTTCCGTGTCTCAGTGTCTCCGTGTCTCCGTTTCTCAGTGTCTCCGTGTCTCCGTTTCTCAGTGTCTCAGTGTCTCAGTGTCTCAGTGTCTCCGTGTCTCCGTTTCTCAGTGTCTCAGTGTCAGTGTCTCCGTGTCTCAGTGTCTCCGTGTCTCCGTGTCTCCTTTTCTCAGTGTCTCAGTGTCTCCGTGTCTCAGTGTCTCAGTGTCTCCGTGTCTCCGTTTCTCAGTGTCTCAGTGTCTCAGTGTCTCCGTGTCTCAGTGTCTCCGTGTCTCAGTGTCTCACTGTCTCCGTGTCTCAGTTTCTCAGTGTCTCTGTGTCTCCGTGTCTCCGTTTCTCAGTGTCTCAGTGTCTCATTGTCTCAGAGTCTCAGTGACTCAGTGTCTCTGTGTCTCTGTGTCTCAGTGTCTCAGTGTCTCCGTGTCTCCGTTTCTCAGTGTCTCCGTGTCTCCGTTTCTCAGTGTCTCAGCGTCTCAGTGTCTCAGTGTCTCCGTGTCTCAGTGTCTGAGTGTCTCAGTGTCTCAGTGTCTCAGTGTCTCCGTGTCTCAGTGTCTCCGTGTCTCCGTTTCTCAGTGTCTCAGTGTCTCAGTGTCTCCGTGTCTCTGTGTCTCCGTTTCTCAGTGTCTCAGTGTCTCAGTGTCTCAGTGTCTCAGTGTCTCCGTGTCTCCGTTTCTCAGTGTCTCAGTGTCTCCGTGTCTCCGTTTCTTAGTGTCTCAGTGTCTCAGTGTCTCCGTGTCTCAGTGTCTCAGTTCTCCGTTTCTCAGTGTCTCCGTGTCTCAGTGTCTCCGTGTCTCCGTTTCTCAGTGTCTCAGTGTCTCAGTGTCTCCGTTTCTCAGTGTCTCAGTGTCTCCGTGTCTCAGTGTCTCCGTGTCTCCGTTTCTCAGTGTCTCAGTGTCTCAGTGTCTCCGTGTCTCAGTGTCTCAGTGTCTCTGTGTCTCCGTGTCTCCGTTTCTCAGTGTCTCAGTGTCTCAGTGTCTCCGTGTCTCCGTTTCTCAGTGTCTCAGTGTCTCAGTGACTCCGTGTCTCAGTGTCTCAGTGTCTCCGTGTCTCCGTTTCTCAGTGTCTCAGTGTCTCCGTGTCTCAGTGTCTCCGTGTCTCAGTGTCTCCGTGTCTCCGTGTCTCCGTTTCTCAGTGTCTCAGTGTCTCAGTGTCTCCGTGTCTCAGTGTCTCTGTGTCTCCGTTTCTCAGTGTCTCAGTGTCTCAGTGTCTCCGTGTCTCCGTGTCTCAGTGTCTCAGTGTCTCTGTGTCTCAGTGTCTCCGTGTCTCAGTGTCTCCGTGTCTCCGTTTCTCAGTGTCTCAGTGTCTCAGTGTCTCCGTGTCTCCGTTTCTCAGTGTCTCAGTGTCTCAGTGTCTCCGTTTCTCAGTGTCTCAGTGTCTCCGTGTCTCCGTTTCTCAGTGTCTCAGTGTCTCAGTGTTTCCGTGTCTCAGTGTCTCAGTGTCTCCGTGTCTCCGTTTCTCAGTGTCTCAGTGTCTCCGTGTCTCAGTGTCTCAGTGTCTCAGTGTCTCCGTGTCTCAGTGTCTCCGTGTCTCCGTTTCTCAGTGTCTCAGTGTCTCCGTGTCTCCGTTTCTCAGTGTCTCAGTGTCTCAGTGTCTCCGTGTCTCCGTTTCTCAGTGTCTCAGTGTCTCAGTGTCTCAGTGTCTCCGTGTCTCAGTGTCTCAGTGTCTCAGTGTCTCCGTGTCTCCGTTTCTCAGTGTCTCAGTGTCTCAGTGTCTCAGTGTCTCCGTGTCTCAGTGTCTCCGTGTCTCTGTGTCTCTGTGTCTCAGTGTCTCAGTGTCTCCGTTTCTCAGTGTCTCAGTGTCTCCGTGTCTCCGTTTCTCAGTGTCTCAGTGTCTCAGCGTCTCCGTGTCTCAGTGTCTCCGTGTCGCCGTTTCTCAGTGTCTCAGTGTCTCCGTGTCTCAGTGTCTCAGTGTCTCTGTGTCTCCGTGTCTCCATTTCTCAGTGTCTCAGTGTCTCAGTGTCTCAGTGTCTCCGTGTCTCCGTTTCTCAGTGTCTCAGTGCCTCAGTGTCTCCGTGTCTCAGTGTCTCCGTGTCTCAGTGTCTCCGTGTCTCCGTGTCTCAGTGTCTCACTGTCTCCGTGTCTCAGTGTCTCAGTGTCTCCGTGTCTCAGTGTCTCAGTGTCTCCGTGTCTCCGTTTCTCAGAGTCTCAGTGTCTCATTGTCTCAGAGTCTCAGTGACTCAGTGTCTCAGTGTCTCAGTGTCTCCGTGTCTCCGTTTCTCAGTGTCTCAGTGTCTCAGTGTCTCCGTGTCTCCGTGTCTCCGTTTCTCAGTGTCTCAGTGTCTCCGTTTCTCAGTGTCTCAGTGTCTCCGTGTCTCAGTGTCTCCGTGTCTCCGTTTCTCCGTGTCTCAGTGTCTCAGGGTCTCCGTGTCTCCGTTTCTCAGTGTCTCAGTGTCTCAGTGTCTCCGTGTCTCCGTGTCTCAGTGTCTCAGTGTCTCCGTGTCTCAGTGTCTCAGTGTCTCAGTGTCTCAGTGTCTCAGTGTCTCTGTGTCTCCGTGTCTCCGTGTCTCTGTGTCTCAGTGTCTCTGTGTCTCCGTGTCTCCATGTCTCATTGTCTCAGTGCCTCAGTGTCTCCGTGTCTCCGTGTCTCAGTGTCTCCGTGTCTCAATGTCTCTGTGTCTCTGTATATCTGTGCCTCCGTGTCTCAGTGTCTCAGAGTCTCCTTGTCTCCGTTTCTCAGTGTCTCCGTGTCTCAGTCTCTCAGTGTCTCAGTGTCTCTGTGTCTCAGTTTCTCCGTGTCTCAGTGTCTCTGTGTCTCAGTGTCTCAGTGTCTCATTGAGTCAGAGTCTCAGTGTCTCCGTGCCTCAGTGTCTCAGTGTCTCAGTGTCGCTGTGTCTCAGTGTCTCAGTGTCGCCGTGTATCAGTGTCTCAGCGTCTCCGTGTCTCTGTGTCTCAGTGTCTCTGTGTCTCCGTGTCTCCATGTCTCATTGTCTCAGTGCCTCAGTGTCTCGGTGTCTCCGTGTCTCAGTGTCTCCGTGTCTCATGTCTCTGTGTCTCAGTATCTCTGTGTCTCCGTGTCTCAGTGTCTCAGAGTCTCCTAGTCTCCGTTTCTCAGTGTCTCCGTGTCTCAGTCTCTCAGTGTCTCTGTGTCTCTGCGTCTCAGTTTCTCCGTGTCTCAGTGTCTCAGTGTCTCCGTGTCTCTGTGTCTCAGTGTCTCAGAGTCTCAGTGTCTCTGTGTCTCTGTGTCTCTGTGTCTCTGTGTCTCCGAGTCTCAGTGTCTCAGTGTCTGAGTGTCTCAGTGTCTCTGTGTCTCAGTGTCTCAGTGTCTCATTGACTCAGAGTCTCAGTGTCTCCGTGCCTCAGTGTCTCAGGGTCTCAGAGTCTCAGTGTCTCAGTGTCGCTGTGTCTCAGTGTCTCAGTGTCGCCATGTCTCAGTGTCTCAGCGTCTCCGTGTCTCCGTGTCTCAGTGTCTCAGAGTCTCAGTGTCTCAGTGTCTCCGTGTCTCCGTGTCTCAGTGTCTCAGTGTCTCAGAGTCTCCGTGACTCAGAGTCTCCATGTCTCCGTGTCTCCGTGTCTCAGTGTTTCAGTGTCTCAGTGTCTCCGTGTCTCAGTGTCTCTGTGTCTCTGTGTCTCCGTGTCTCAGTGTCTGTGTGTCTCCGTGTCTCATTGTCTCAGAGTCTCAGTGTCTCGGTGTCTCAGTGTCTCTGTGTCTCAGAGTCTCCGTGCCTCAGTGTCTCCGTTTCTCAGTGTCTCAGTGTCTCAGTATCTCAGTGTCTCCGTGTCTCAGTGTCTCAGTGTCTCCGTGTCTCAGTGTCTCCGTGTCTCCGTGTCTCCGTTTCTCAGTGTCTCAGTGTCTCAGTGTCTCTGTGTCTCTGTGTCTCCGTTTCTCAGTGTCTCAGTGTCTCCGTGTCTCCGTGTCTCAGTGTCTCAGTGTCTCCGTGTCTCCGTGTCTCAGTGTCTCCGTGTCTCCGTTTCTCAGTGTCTCAGTGTCTCAGTGTCTCCGTGTCTCAGTGTCTCAGTGTCTCAGTGTCTCCGTGTCTCAGTGTCTCAGTTTCTCCGTGTCTCCGTGTCACAGTGTGTCAGTGTCTCTGTGTCTCAGTGTCTCTGTGTCTCAGTGTCTCCGTGTCTCAGTGTCTCAGTGTCTCCGTGTCTCCGTTTCTCAGTGTCTCAGTGTCTCAGTGTCTCCGTGTCTCAGTGTCTCCGTGTCTCAGTGTCTCCGTGTCTCCGTTACTCAGTGTCTCAGTGTCTCAGTGTCTCTGTGTCTCCGTTTCTCAGTGTCTCAGTGTCTCCGTGTCTCCGTGTCTCAGTGTCTCAGTGTCTCTGTGTCTCAGTGTCTCCGTGTCTCAGTGTCTCAGTGTCTCCGTTTCTCAGTGTCTCAGTGTCTCAGTGTCTCCATGTCTCCGTGTCTCCGTGTCTCCGTTTCTCAGTGTCTCAGTGTCTCCGTGTCTCCGTTTCTCAGTGTCTCAGTGTCTCCGTTTCTCAGTGTCTCAGTGTCTCCGTGTCTCAGTGTCTCAGTGTCTCATTGTCTCCGCGTCTCAGTGTCTCCGTGTCTCCGTGTCTCCGTTTCTCAGTGTCTCAGTGTCTCCGTGTCTCAGTGTCTCCGTGTCTCAGTGTCTCCGTGTCTCCGTGTCTCCGTTTCTCAGTGTCTCAGTGTCTCTGTGTCTCCGTTTCTCAGTGTCTCAGTGTCTCAGTGTCTCCGTATCTCCGTGTCTCAGTGCCTCAGTGTCTCTGTGTCTCAGTGTCTCAGTGTCTCCGTGTCTCCGTTTCTCAGTGTCTCAGTGTCTCCGTGTCTCAGTGTCTCAGTGTCTCCGTGTCTCAGTGTCTCCGTGTCTCCGTTTCTCAGTGTCTCAGTGTCTCAGTGTCTCCGTTTCTCAGTGTCTCAGTGTCTCAGTGTCTCCGTGTCTCCGTTTCTCAGTGTCTCAGTGTCTCCGTGTCTCAGTGCCTCCGTGTCTCCGTTTCTCAGTGTCTCAGTGTCTCCGTGTCTCAGTGTCTCTGTGTCTCCGTGTCTCTGTTTCTCAGTGTCTCAGTGTCTCATTGTCTCAGAGTCTCATTGTCTCAGAGTCTCAGTGACTCAGTGTCTCTGTGTCTCTGTGTCTCAGTGTCTCCGTGTCTCCGTTTCTCAGTGTCTCCGTGTCTCCGTGTCTCCGTTTCTCAGTGTCTCAGTGTCTCAGTGTCTCCGTGTCTCAGTGTCTCAGTGTCTCAGTGTCTCCGTGTCTCAGTGTCTCACTGTCTCCGTGTCTCAGTGTCTCAGTGTCTCATTGTCTCAGAGTCTCAGTGACTCAGTGTCTCTGTGTCTCTGTGTCTCAGTGTCTCCGTGTCTCCGTTTCTCAGTGTCTCAGTGTCTCCGTGTCTCCGTTTCTCAGTGTCTCAGTGTCTCAGTGTCTCAGAGTCTCCGTGTCTCAGTGTCTCAGTGTCTCCGTGTCTCAGTGTCTCAGTGTCTCCGTGTCTCCGTTTCTCAGTGTCTCAGTGTCTCTGTGTCTCAGTGTCTCTGTGTCTCCGTGTCTCCGTTTCTCAGTGTCTCAGTGTCTCCGTGTCTCAGTGTGTCAGTGTCTCCGTGTCTCCGTTTCTCAGTGTCTCCGTGTCTCCGTTTCTCAGTGTCTCAGTGTCTCCGTGTCTCAGTGTCTCCGTTTCTCAGTGTCTCAGTGTCTCAGTGTCTCCGTGTCTCAGTGTCTCAGTGTCTCCGTGTCTCAGTGTCTCCGTGTCTCCGTTTCTCAGTGTCTCAGTGTCTCCGTGTCTCAGTGTCTCTGTGTCTCCGTGTCTCCGTTTCTCAGTGTCTCAGTGTCTCAGTGTCTCCGTGTCTCAGTGTCTCAGTGTCTCAGTGTCTCAGTGTCTCCGTGTCTCAGTGTCTCCGTGTCTCCGTTTCTCAGTGTCTCAGTGTCTCAGTGTCTCCGTGTCTCAGTGTCTCCGTGTCTCCGTGTCTCAGTGTCTCAGTGTCTCAGTGTCTCCGTGTCTCCGTTTCTCAGTGTCTCAGTGTCTCCGTGTCTCCGTGTCTCCGTTTCTCAGTGTCTCAGTGTCTCAGTGTCTCCGTGTCTCCGTTTCTCAGTGTCTCAGTGTCTCCGTGTCTCCGTTTCTCAGTGTCTCAGTGTCTCAGTGCCTCCGTTTCTCAGTGTCTCAGTGTCTCATTGTCTCCGTGTCTCCGTGTCTCAGTGTCTCAGTGTCTCAGTGTCTCCGTGTCTCCGTTTCTCAGTGTCTCAGTGTCTCAGTGTCTCAGTTTCTCAGTGTCTCAGTGTCTCCGTGTCTCCGTGTCTCCGTTTCTCAGTGTCTCAGAGTCTCAGTGTCTCTGTGTCTCCGTTTCTCAGTGTCTCCGTGTCTCCGTGTCTCAGTGTCTCAGTGTCTCAGTGTCTCCGTGTCTCCGTTTCTCAGTGTCTCAGTGTCTCCGTGTCTCAGTGTCTCAGTGTCTCCGTGTCTCCGTGTCTCCGTTTCTTAGTGTCTCAGTGTCTCAGTGTCTCCGTGTCTCCGTTTCTCAGTGTCTCAGTGTCTCCGTGTCTCCGTTTCTCAGTGTCTCAGTGTCTCAGTGTCTCCGTGTCTCAGTGTCTCAGTGCCTCCGTGTCTCCGTTTCTCAGTGTCTCAGTGTCTCAGTGTCTCCGTGTCTCAGTGTCTCTGTGTCTCTGTTTCTCAGTGTCTCAGTGTCTCATTGTTTCAGAGTCTCATTGTCTCAGAGTCTCAGTGACTCAGTGTCTCTGTGTCTCAGTGTCTCTGTGTCTCCGTGTCTCCGTTTCTCAGTGTCTCAGTGTCTCCGTGTCTCAGTGTCTCCGTGTCTCCGTGTCTCCGTTTCTCAGTGTCTCAGTGTCTCCGTGTCTCCGTGTCTCAGTGTCTCACTGTCTCCGTGTCTCAGTGTCTCAGTGTCTCATTGTCTCAGAGTCTCAGTGACTCAGTGTCTCTGTGTCTCAGTGTCTCAGTGTCTCCGTGTCTCCGTTTCTCAGTGTCTCAGTGTCTCCGTGTCTCCGTTTCTCAGTGTCTTAGTGTCTCAGAGTCTCCGTGTCTCAGTGTCTCCGTGTCTCAGTGTCTCAGTGTCTCCGTGTCTCCGTTTCTCAGTGTCTCCGTGTCTCAGTGTCTCAGTGTCTCTGTGTCTCAGTGTCTCCGTGTCTCCGTTTCTCAGTGTCTCAGTGTTTCCGTGTCTCAGTGTCTCCGTGTCTCCGTGTCTCCGTTTCTCAGTGTCTCAGTGTCTCAGTGTCTCCGTGACTCCGTTTCTCAGTGTCTCAGTGTCTCAGTGTCTCCGTGTCTCAGTGTCTCAGTGTCTCCGTGTCTCCGTTTCTCAGTGTCTCAGTGTCTCAGTGTCTCCGTGTCTCAGTGTCTCAGTGTCTCTGTGTCTCCGTGTCTCCGTTTCTCAGTGTCTCAGTGTCTCCGTGTCTCAGTGTCTCAGTGTCTCCGTGTCTCAGTGTCTCAGTGTCTCCGTGTCTCCGTTTCTCAGTGTCTCAGTGTCTCCGTGTCTCAGTGTCTCAGTGTCTCCGTGTCTCAGTGTCTCAGTGTCTCCGTTTCTCAGTGTCTCAGTGTCTCTGTGTCTCAGTGTCTCTGTGTCTCCGTTTCTCAGTGTCTCAGTGTCTCAGTGTCTCCGTATCTCCGTGTCTCAGTGTCTCTGTGTCTCTGTGTCTCAGTGTCTCCGTGTCTCAGTGTCTCAGTGTCTCCGTGTCTCCGTTTCTCAGTGTCTCAGTGTCTCCGTGTCTCAGTGTCTCCGTGTCTCCGTTTCTCAGTGTCTCAGTGTCTCCGTGTCTCCGTTTCTCAGTGTCTCAGTGTCTCCGTGTCTCAGTGCCTCCGTGTCTCCGTGTCTCCGTTTCTCAGTGTCTCAGTGTCTCATTGTCTCCGTGTCTCCGTGTCTCAGTGTCTCAGTGTCTCCGTGTCTCAGTTTCTCAGTGTCTCCGTGTCTCCGTTTCTCAGTGTCTCAGTGTCTCAGTTTCTCAGTGTCTCCGTGTCTCAGTGCCTCAGTGTCTCCGTGTCTCCGTTTCTCAGTGTCTCAGTGTCTCAGTGTCTCCGTTTCTCAGTGTCTCAGTGTCTCCGTGTCTCAGTGTCTCCGTGTCTCCGTGTCTCAGTGTCTCAGTGTCTCCGTTTCTCAGTGTCTCAGTATCTCAGTGTCTCAGTGTCTCAGTGTCTCCGTGTCTCAGTGTCTCCGTGTCTCCGTTTCTCAGTGTCTCAGTGTCCCAGTGTCTCAGTGTCTCCGTGTCTCAGTGTCTCAGTGTCTCAGTGTCTCCGTGTGTCAGTGTCTCCGTGTCTCCGTGTCTCCGTTTCTCAGTGTCTCAGTGTCTCCGTGTCTCCGTTTCACAGTGTCTCAGTGTCTCAGTGTCTCCGTGTCTCCGTTTCTCAGTGTCTCAGTGTCTCAGTGTATCCGTGTCTCAGTGTCTCAGTGCCTCCGTGTCTCCTTTTCTCAGTGTCTCAGTGTCTCAGTGTCTCCGTGTCTCCGTGTCTCAGTGTCTCAGTGTCTCTGCGTCTCCGTGTCTCCGTTTCTCAGTGTCTCAGTGTCTCAGTGTCTCAGTGTCTCAGTGTCTCCGTGTCTCCGTTTCTCAGTGTCTCAGTGTCTCAGTGTCTCCGTGTCTCAGTGTCTCAGTGTCTCTGTGTCTCCGTGTCTCCGTGTCTCCGTTTCTCAGTGTCTCAGTGTCTCCGTGTCTCAGCGTCTCAGTGTCTCCATGTCTCCGTTTCTCCGTGTCTCAGTGTCTCAGTGTCTCAGTGTCTCCGTGTCTCAGTGTCTCCGTGTCTCAGTGTCTCACTGTCTCCGTGTCTCAGTGTCTCAGTGTCTCTGTGTCTCCGTGTCTCCGTTTCTCAGTGTCTCAGTGTCTCATTGTCTCAGAGTCTCAGTGACTCAGTGTCTCTGTGTCTCTGTGTCTCAGTGTCTCCGTGTCTCCGTTTCTCAGTGTCTCCGTGTCTCCGTTTCTCAGTGTCTCAGCGTCTCAGTGTCTCAGTGTCTCCGTGTCTCAGTGTCTCAGTGTCTCAGTGTCTCAGTGTCTCAGTGTCTCCGTGTCTCAGTGTCTCCGTGTCTCCGTTTCTCAGTGTCTCAGTGTCTCAGTGTCTCCGTGTCTCTGTGTCTCCGTTTCTCAGTGTCTCAGTGTCTCAGTGTGTCAGGGTCTCAGTGTCTCCGTGTCTCCGTTTCTCAGTGTCTCAGTGTCTCCGTGTCTCCGTTTCTTAGTGTCTCAGTGTCTCAGTGTCTCCGTGTCTCAGTGTCTCAGTGTCTCCGTTTCTCAGTTTCGCCGTGTCTCAGTGTCTCCGTGTCTCCGTTTCTCAGTGTCTCAGTGTCTCAGTGTCTCAGTGTCTCCGTTTCTCAGTGTCTCAGTGTCTCCGTGTCTCAGAGTCTCCGTGTCTCCGTTTCTCAGTGTCTCAGTGTCTCAGTGTCTCCGTGTCTCAGTGTCTCAGTGTCTCTGTGTCTCCGTGTCTCCGTTTCTCAGTGTCTCAGTGTCTCAGTGTCTCCGTGTCTCCGTTTCTCAGTGTCTCAGTGTCTCAGTGTCTCCGTGTCTCAGTGTCTCAGTGTCTCCGTGTCTCCGTTTCTCAGTGTCTCAGTGTCTCCGTGTCTCAGTGTCTCCGTGTCTCAGTGTCTCCGTGTCTCCGTGTCTCCATTTCTCAGTGTCTCAGTGTCTCAGTGTCTCCGTGTCTCAGTGTCTCTGTGTCTCCGTTTCTCAGTGTCTCAGTGACTCAGTGTCTCCGTGTCTCAGAGTCTCAGTGTCTCTGTGTCTCAGTGTCTCCGTGTCTCAGTGTCTCCGTGTCTCCGTTTCTCAGTGTCTCAGTGTCTCAGTGTCTCCGTGTCTCCGTTTCTCAGTGTCTCAGTGTCTCAGTGTCTCCGTTTCTCAGTGTCTCAGTGTCTCCGTGTCTCCGTTTCTCAGTGTCTCAGTGTCTCAGTGTTTCCGTGTCTCAGTGTCTCAGTGTCTCCGTGTCTCCGTTTCTCAGTGTCTCAGTGTCTCCGTGTCTCAGTGTCTCAGTGTCTCCGTGTCTCAGTGTCTCCGTGTCTCCGTTTCTCAGTGTCTCAGTGTCTCCGTGTTTCCGTTTCTCAGTGTCTCAGTGTCTCAGTGTCTCCGTGTCTCCGTTTCTCAGTGTCTCAGTGTCTCAGTGTCTCAGTGTCTCCGTGTCTCAGTGTCTCAGTGTCTCCGTGTCTCCGTTTCTCAGTGTCTCAGTGTCTCAGTGTCTCAGTGTCTCCGTGTCTCAGTGTCTCAGTGTCTCCGTGTCTCTGTGTCTCTGTGTCTCAGTGTCTCAGTGTCTCCGTTTCTCAGTGTCTCAGTGTCTCCGTGTCTCCGTTTCTCAGTGTCTCAGTGTCTCAGTGTCTCAGTGTCTCCGTGTCTCAGTGTCTCCGTGTCGCCGTTTCTCAGTGTCTCAGTGTCTCCGTGTCTCAGTGTCTCAGTGTCTCCGTGTCTCCATTTCTCAGTGTCTCAGTGTCTCCGTGTCTCCGTGTCTCCGTTTCTCAGTGTCTCAGTGTCTCAGTGTCTCCGTGTCTCAGTGTCTCCGTGTCTCAGTGTCTCCGTGTCTCCATGTCACAGTGTCTCACTGTCTCCGTGTCTCAGTGTCTCAGTGTCTCCGTGTCTCAGTGTCTCAGTGTCTCCGTGTCTCCGTTTCTCAGAGTCTCAGTGTCTCATTGTCTCAGAGTCTCAGTGACTCAGTGTCTCAGTGTCTCAGTGTCTCCGTGTCTCCGTTTCTCAGTGTCTCAGTGTCTCAGTGTCTCCGTGTCTCCGTGTCTCCGTTTCTCAGTGTCTCAGTGTCTCAGTGTCTCCGTTTCTCAGTGTCTCAGTGTCTCCGTGTCTCAGTGTCTCCGTGTCTCCGTTTCTCCGTGTCTCAGTGTCTCCGTGTCTCCGTTTCTCAGTGTCTCAGTGTCTCCGCGTCTCCGTGTCTCCGTGTCTCCGTGTCTCCGTGTCTCAGTGTCTCAGTGTCTCCGTGTCTCAGTGTCTCAGTGTCTCCGTGTCTCCGTTTCTCAGTGTCTCAGTGTCTCAGTTTCTCAGTGTCTCCGTGTCTCAGTGTCTCAGTGTCTCCGTGTCTCCGTTTCTCAGTGTCTCAGTGTCTCAGTGTCTCAGTGTCTCCGTTTCTCAGTGTCTCAGTGTCTCCGTGTCTCAGTGTCTCCGTGTCTCCGTGTCTCAGTGTCTCAGTGTCTCCGTTTCTCAGTGTCTCAGTATCTCAGTGTCTCAGTGTCTCAGTGTCTCCGTGTCTCAGTGTCTCCGTGTCTCCGTGTCTCCGTTTCTCAGTGTCTCAGTGTCTCAGTGTCTCAGTGTCTCCGTGTCTCAGTGTCTCAGTGTCTCAGTGTCTCCGTGTGTCAGTGTCTCCGTGTCTCCGTGTCTCCGTTTCTCAGTGTCTCAGTGTCTCCGTGTCTCCGTTTCTCAGTGTCTCAGTGTCTCAGTGTCTCCGTGTCTCCGTTTCTCAGTGTCTCAGTGTCTCAGTGTATCCGTGTCTCAGTGTCTCAGTGCCTCCGTGTCTCCGTTTCTCAGTGTCTCAGTGTCTCAGTGTCTCAGTGTCTCCGTGTCTCCGTGTCTCAGTGTCTCAGTGTCTCTGCGTCACCGTGTCTCTGTTTCTCAGTGTCTCATTGTTTCAGAGTCTCATTGTCTCAGAGTCTCAGTGACTCTGTGTCTCAGTGTCTCTGTGTCTCCGTGTCTCCGTTTCTCAGTGTCTCAGTGTCTCCGCGTCTCAGTGTCTCCGTGTCTCCGTGTCTCCGTTTCTCAGTGTCTCAGTGTCTCCGTGTCTCAGTGTCTCCGTGTCTCCGTGTCTCAGTGTCTCACTGTCTTCGTGTCTCAGTGTCTCAGTGTCTCATTGTCTCAGAGTCTCAGTGTCTCTGTGTCTCAGTGTCTCAGTGTCTCCGTGTCTCCGTTTCTCAGTGTCTCAGTGTCTCCGTGTCTCCGTTTCTCAGTGTCTAAGTGTCTCCGTGTCTCAGTGTTTCCGTGTCTCAGTGTCTCCGTGTCTCCGTTTCTCAGTGTCTCCGTGTCTCCGTTTCTCAGTGTCTCAGTGTCTCAGTGTCTCAGTGTCTCAGTGTCTCCGTGTCTCCGTTTCTCAGTGTCTCAGTGTCTCAGTGACTCCGTGTCTCAGTGTCTCAGTGTCTCTGTGTCTCCGTGTCTCCGTGTCTCCGTTTCTCAGTGTCTCAGTGTCTCCGTGTCTCAGTGTCTCAGTGTCTCCATGTCTCCGTTTCTCCGTGTCTCAGTGTCTCAGTGTCTCAGTGTCTCCGTGTCTCAGTGTCTCCGTGTCTCAGTGTCTCACTGTCTCCGTGTCTCAGTGTCTCAGTGTCTCTGTGTCTCCGTGTCTCCGTTTCTCAGTGTCTCATTGTCTCAGAGTCTCAGTGACTCAGTGTCTCTGTGTCTCTGTGTCTCAGTGTCTCCGTGTCTCCGTTTCACAGTGTCTCCGTGTCTCCGTTTCTCAGTGTCTCAGCGTCTCAGTGTCTCAGTGTCTCCGTGTCTCAGTGTCTCAGTGTCTCAGTGTCTCAGTGTCTCCGTGTCTCAGTGTCTCCGTGTCTCCGTTTCTCAGTGTCTCAGTGTCTCAGTGTCTCCGTGTCTCTGTGTCTCCGTTTCTCAGTGTCTCAGTGTCTCAGTGTGTCAGTGTCTCAGTGTCTCCGTGTCTCCGTTTCTCAGTGTCTCAGTGTCTCCGTGTCTCCGTTTCTTAGTGTCTCAGTGTCTCAGTGTCTCCGTGTCTCAGTGTCTCAGTGTCTCCGTTTCTCAGTGTCTCCGTGTCTCAGTGTCTCCGTGTCTCCGTTTCTCAGTGTCTCAGTGTCTCAGTGTCTCAGTGTCTCCGTTTCTCAGTGTCTCAGTGTCTCCGTGTCTCAGAGTCTCCGTGTCTCCGTTTCTCAGTGTCTCAGTGTCTCAGTGTCTCCGTGTCTCAGTGTCTCAGTGTCTCTGTGTCTCCGTGTCTCCGTTTCTCAGTGTCTCAGTGTCTCAGTGTCTCCGTGTCTCCGTTTCTCCGTGTCTCCGTGTCTCCGTTTCTCAGTGTCTCAGTGTCTCCGTGTCTCCGTTTCTCAGTGTCTCAGTGTCTCCGTGTCTCAGTGCCTCCGTGTCTCCGTGTCTCCGTTTCTCAGTGTCTCAGTGTCTCATTGTCTCCGTGTCTCCGTGTCTCAGTGTCTCAGTGTCTCCGTGTCTCAGTGTCTCAGTGTCTCCGTGTCTCCGTTTCTCAGTGTCTCAGTGTCTCAGTTTCTCAGTGTCTCCGTGTCTCAGTGTCTCAGTGTCTCCGTGTCTCCGTTTCTCAGTGTCTCAGTGTCTCAGTGTCTCCGTTTCTCAGTGTCTCAGTGTCTCCGTGTCTCAGTGTCTCCGTGTCTCCGTGTCTCAGTGTCTCAGTGTCTCCGTTTCTCAGTGTCTCAGTATCTCAGTGTCTCAGTGTCTCAGTGTCTCCGTGTCTCAGTGTCTCCGTGTCTCCGTTTCTCAGTGTCTCAGTGTCCCAGTGTCTCAGTGTCTCCGTGTCTCAGTGTCTCAGTGTCTCAGTGTCTCCGTGTGTCAGTGTCTCCGTGTCTCCGTGTCTCCGTTTCTCAGTGTCTCAGTGTCTCCGTGTCTCCGTTTCTCAGTGTCTCAGTGTCTCAGTGTCTCCGTGTCTCCGTTTCTCAGTGTCTCAGTGTCTCAGTGTATCCGTGTCTCAGTGTCTCAGTGCCTCCGTGTCTCCGTTTCTCAGTGTCTCAGTGTCTCAGTGTCTCCGTGTCTCCGTGTCTCAGTGTCTCAGTGTCTCTGCGTCTCCGTGTCTCCGTTTCTCAGTGTCTCAGTGTCTCAGTGTCTCAGTGTCTCAGTGTCTCCGTGTCTCCGTTTCTCAGTGTCTCAGTGTCTCAGTGTCTCCGTGTCTCATTGTCTCAGTGTCTCTGTGTCTCCGTGTCTCCGTGTCTCCGTTTCTCAGTGTCTCAGTGTCTCCGTGTCTCAGCGTCTCAGTGTCTCCATGTCTCCGTTTCTCCGTGTCTCAGTGTCTCAGTGTCTCAGTGTCTCCGTGTCTCAGTGTCTCCGTGTCTCAGTGTCTCACTGTCTCCGTGTCTCAGTGTCTCAGTGTCTCTGTGTCTCCGTGTCTCCGTTTCTCAGTGTCTCAGTGTCTCATTGTCTCAGAGTCTCAGTGACTCAGTGTCTCTGTGTCTCTGTGTCTCAGTGTCTCCGTGTCTCCGTTTCTCAGTGTCTCCGTGTCTCCGTTTCTCAGTGTCTCAGCGTCTCAGTGTCTCAGTGTCTCCGTGTCTCAGTGTCTCAGTGTCTCAGTGTCTCAGTGTCTCAGTGTCTCCGTGTCTCAGTGTCTCCGTGTCTACGTTTCTCAGTGTCTCAGTGTCTCAGTGTCTCCGTGTCTCTGTGTCTCCGTTTCACAGTGTCTCAGTGTCTCAGTGTGTCAGTGTCTCAGTGTCTCCGTGTCTCCGTTTCTCAGTGTCTCAGTGTCTCCGTGTCTCCGTTTCTTAGTGTCTCAGTGTCTCAGTGTCTCCGTGTCTCAGTGTCTCAGTGTCTCCGTTTCTCAGTTTCGCCGTGTCTCAGTGTCTCCGTGTCTCCGTTTCTCAGTGTCTCAGTGTCTCAGTGTCTCAGTGTCTCCGTTTCTCAGTGTCTCAGTGTCTCCGTGTCTCAGAGTCTCCGTGTCTCCGTTTCTCAGTGTCTCAGTGTCTCAGTGTCTCCGTGTCTCAGTGTCTCAGTGTCTCTGTGTCTCCGTGTCTCCGTTTCTCAGTGTCTCAGTGTCTCAGTGTCTCCGTGTCTCCGTTTCTCAGTGTCTCAGTGTCTCAGTGTCTCCGTGTCTCAGTGTCTCAGTGTCTCCGTGTCTCCGTTTCTCAGTGTCTCAGTGTCTCCGTGTCTCAGTGTCTCCGTGTCTCAGTGTCTCCGTGTCTCCGTGTCTCCGTTTCTCAGTGTCTCAGTGTCTCAGTGTCTCCGTGTCTCAGTGTCTCTGTGTCTCCGTTTCTCAGTGTCTCAGTGTCTCAGTGTCTCCGTGTCTCAGTGTCTCAGTGTCTCTGTGTCTCAGTGTCTCCGTGTCTCAGTGTCTCCGTGTCTCCGTTTCTCAGTGTCTCAGTGTCTCAGTGTCTCCGTGTCTCCGTTTCTCAGTGTCTCAGTGTCTCAGTGTCTCCGTTTCTCAGTGTCTCAGTGTC